>NC_056467.1:1685245-1801300 GCF_008729295.1 Plectropomus leopardus | reverse complement strand
GGAGTTACATGTACAGTCTAAGAAAGAGTCTAAGCAAGATGAGGCAAAAGCAGAAAAAGGGCACATACTGTGATCTGTTGTCCTTTTTATCTGGATGTCCGTTGCAGCATCACTCTCTCCACTGTCCGTCTCTCCTCATTGGCTGGCCTTGGGGTGGCGTGTTCGAGTCAAAACTTTATGGTGTTTCTGTCCTTGGTTGGTCTTCCAACAGTCATCATATATAATGTCAAAAAGTTAGCTGAAAACGACATAGTATAGTGTGTCATAAAACATCAAATTTTAACGTCAAGAAAAAGGTTGAGAACGACCTATTGTAGTTTGTAATTCCTCCCAGTCACGCCCCTCCAGGTCTTACTGTTATTGCTAACGTGAGCGTTGAAGTCCCCCAGTAGAACGAGGGAGTTGCCAGAAGGAGCACTCTCCAGCACCCCCTCTAAGGACTCCAAAAAATGTCTGAAAATGACATATTATAGGTTGTAGAAATACATCATAGTATACCACAACGACATTGTAAAGTATGTCCAAAAATGTCAAAACATGATGCGTCCAAAAAACAGGTGAAAACCACATAGTATAGCATGTTGAGACATTTCAAAGTGTAGCATGTTGAAAAAACTGCCAAAAATGTCATAAAATAGCATGTCAAAATAATGTCCGAAAATGACATTAAAATTTTTTTTAAAAAAAGGTCATTGCATAACATTTTGAAAAAAGTCAGTGAAGTATGTTGAAAAAAGTCATACATGGCAAAAAATGAACAAAATGTCTCTCATTGAATGTAGTAGTACTCACAGTGTGTCTGTTCCACAGAGATGGCTGAGCGTCATGATGTCCAACATATCTTGAAGATAGCACGTGAACTGGTGCACAAAGTACAGTCTCTGATGGACAACAAGTGACTATAGAGGAGGAAGAGGAGGTAGAGAAGGAATGGGAGGATGCAGAGGGAGAGTGTCCACCCCTGCAGGACATTCAGTTCTTCCTCTCATCGCTCAGAGAGAAAGAGTGTTTCCCGGCCTACACCCATCCAGAGCAGGTCCAGGGAGTCCAGGTCTCCGCCCTGCCCAGAAGAAGCCCCTGGGAATGGGGTAGAAGTGCTGCTGGAGTGGCCTGGCTCTGGAGCCCGGCCTCGATCTGTTTACATTTCACATGGAATGCCCATGGTGTCCGTCCAGACATGTGGATTTGTCTGCATGCTTGTGAGTTTGATCGCACTGTGAACACATTCTTGAGTCTCCCCCAGTCCTGCAGAGCTTGTGTGCGTGCATGAAAACATACACACACACCCTCCAAAACAACATCAGCTCTATCAATACTCCAGTTTTCGAAAGTGTCACCCTTTTCCTGACTCTGAACCAGAAAATGTTGGATGCTTGTCAGGAAGGCTTCTCAAAAGGTGTTTCTCCATGCAATGCCAGCGGAGGCCACGGGAGGGCAGGATTTACACACAGCATTGTGAGAGGAGCAGAAGACTTAGCCACGAAGAAGTTTTCATTAGTGACCAAATGGACTGTGCCAACTACCTTTTCATGAGTGTTTTATACAGCAAGCATGTGTTTTTATCCCCACCTTTTTTCTTTTCATCCGAGACTTCATTGTCACACAAATGTTGCCTTTATCAGTAACAGCCCAAGGTACTGAGTTGCACTTTTTGTGAGGGTTTCCTTCATGGTGCTTGTGAAGGCGTAACCAGAATTCGTGGGGGCCGGAGGCACCACAAAGAGGCCAAAACGTTGAGGATGGATGAACTGCAGCCAGCTTTCCTGAGCATGTTCGTCAGAGGTTAATGCATGTTTAATCCTCATTCCAAGAAAGAAAAAAAACTGAGCAGAGCACAACAGTAAAGACAAAGCACACAGGCCTTCTCTCCTATTCCAGTCTACAACTTTCGCATGTCTCTTTTGTAGTGCCATAGTTTTTGTTCAGGGTTTCAGCTACCAGTAGGGGTGCTGAGATCAAAGCTTCGGTAACATTTTGGGGAATTTGGGGTGTTAAATGACAGGAGGAATTAGAACTGCATGATTACACATGTCAGCTTTTTACTGCTGATATTTTATATTTTTAGAATAAATATCTTAAAATGTCACTGATTTTAAGCGAAACTATTAATTAAAATAAAGGGATGTTTGGAGCACTATGTTGGGAAATACTGAATAAAAACTTTTAAATATAATTTAAAAATAAATGACTGAAACTGGCAAAATTAAAAAAAAAAAACAGCTGAGAAACACACACATGAACAGACTTTTTTGGATTATATATGTTATACATGAGGTTTTAAAATGTAAGGCTACGTACAAACACAATGCTTAGAAGTAAGATAAAGTCATTGATGGTTTGGGTCTTTCTATGGACTTGTTGACCGTAGTAAAAATATTAACATTTCCAGCCTTGTCCTTTACAAAAGTTAATGTTCTTTTTTGAGGCGAGAGTCAAACATGCTCACTATTCAAGACGACTTGTTGCATTTCGGATTGCTGTCAGGAAAAGTGGTTGCAATCGTCCGTGTGGAACCTGATTTTCCTGCTGCCTAAAGTCCAGTCTCGGAAAATAAATCATGCTGGGACGGGATTGGTCAAATGATAAATCTATTGTGTGAGAAGAATTTGCTTCTCTAGTGTTCAGTGAATCAGTATTACAATGCTTTTGGCTTCACAGTAACAGCACAGAGTACACTCGTGTTTGTATCTGAAGGGAATCTGGGAAATTTTTGATACTGTTTCCAACCCCCCCCCCCCCCTTGTCAGTGTGACCCTTTATATCCACGTCTCCTTAAAATGTCCAACACGGCTGCATATGATTGGTCATCCAGCACGGACCTGCACCTGTGATTCAAGTGCCAAGAGTCTTCCCCAATCCTGAAGTGTACTGTAGTCATCCGGCTCTCTGATTTGCTAGTTTGATCCCAGGAGCGGGCGGTGGTGTGGATGTACCTCGCTACGGCCTCTCCCCCTCCACCACCCAGCCGCCACGGCGACGGCGGAGGGTCGTTGGGGGCCCGTAGCAGAGCTTTTTCTTCCAATCAGGACATTGTGTACCAAAGCCTTGAAACAGCCCCCTCTGTGGCATGACGACAATGTGCAATTTCATACTGCATTTTGAAGACTGACTGTTTACTATGTGTGTAAAATATTTTTGAAAATGGTGATCTTGGAATCTTTAACTACTGTGCAATTTGTTGTTTGAGAAAATCCATCAAAGTCTATATTGCTGTACATACAAACGGAAAGCCCAATATTTCTATGAAGACAGTCAGAACATATATTACTTATTTTGAGATCTATTTTTTATGTTGGTTTTAGCAGCACTAGCTGGAGGTGTGTACTGTGCAGAGATGCAGAATGTGTGCAGACTATGTTACACGTTGACTGTTAAGTGTTCTTTCTCAATGTTGTGCACTGACTTCAAGATTTCAAATTTCTATTTATTTAGAGAGCCAGTGATTGCATTGCTGAATATGTATTGGTAAGGATGTATCATTTGCCTTGAATGTAATGTATTAATAAACAAGAGGTTATTCAATATTTGGCTGCTCTTTGTCCTTTATGCTACAGTAAAGAAGTCCTTTGAATGAGCACCGAAAGCAGTGCGAGGACCCTCTTAAATGCAAGGAAGTATTATTTTTCTCCCCAATGAATCTCATTTTTTTTTAGAGGTCTCAACATGCCCGAAAACTGGTGAAAAATATGATATTGCAGAACAAATCAAGGCACTTAAAGTTGAGAGATATATCGTTTTGGCCAATAAGTCAGGTTAAGCTTTCCCAAAACAGGTAAAACCAGTATCTGCAGATACGTCTGTCGAAATCAAGGAATATCTGTAGAGAAATTTCAAAGTAAAATCTGAGGTGATTTATGAAGCATGAAACTTCAATAGAAAAATTTCAGACATCGCTACTGATATTTATTTATCTGTTCCAAGAAAATATAGGCTCATTTATCGGCCTGACCAAAATTTCACTCGAGTTTTGGACAGACGTCACTGCCGATACTGAATTTTCTGTTTCAACACCATAAGCCCCTTATATTAGCAGAGCTGACAGATATATTGGCCAATATTTTATTTGTGCCATAAAATATAATTTGGCTGTAGATTCATACAGTTTATACACCGATTGTGATATTGCAGAACAAATTAAGACACGTAAAGTTGGCTGATATATCATTTTGGCTGATAAATCAGGTGAAGTGGTCCTGAAACAGGTAAAACCAGTATCAGCAGATGCCTCTGTCGATATCAAGGAATATTGGTAGAAATTAAAATCTGAGGTAATTTAGAAACTGTGATACAATAACATACATCCATGAGAGAGTACTGACATGTTTTAATGTTCATATGTGTGGCATTTTTTTGTGTGTGTGACAGAATTATCTCCTTGTCTTGTGTTTGTATTGTTTTCCATTAAATTTCAGCCATGGATTTTGTACTGTTGCATACCTGTTTCACTTGTGTGACTCAAACTGCCAACCTGGGAGATTACAACTGACCGTCTTTTCTCCTGAGCTGTACTACTGTCATTTGTACCATTTAGAAGTTCCTTCTAACTTAACACACATAAGGACAACTACCTTTAAAAAAATGTTTGAAAGAAGAATCGATCTCACAACTTCTGGGGCACCAACCAGCCGACTAATCCACTGAGCCAACCATCCTCACAACAGCTTTTTCATGCATGTTCTATATCAAACTCTCTTTTGGAAATCATTATATAAACTTGTCCTGAATGAAGTTCAGTCTCACAACCTTAAACACTATTAGAGCAAATCCAACTGCACGTGTGCTTTCACACCTTTATGGTTCGGTTCACACCAATGACAGGAAATTACGGCAGCTAACACCTACGAGCCGCGGAAGCACACTGGGAGAAGAGGAGACCTAATCCCACCTGTCCCTCCTCCTACTTCAAGTTTGCTCTACCATACCGCAAAGATAGCTTTCTTTTTCCCGCGGTCTTTAGAATTAGGCGCGTGACGGCGGTGCGTGACGGCGGTGCGTGACAGCAGTCTCGCGGAACCGCAGCGTGTTTCATGTTCACGTTCACACGTGACGCGCAGCTGTACCGTCGCTGCTGCTGCTTTATATTTCCACATTTATTAGTTCAAATTTCACTCGTTTGTGAAGTCGTGCGTCTCTTGCATTGCAGAAAACACGGTCCTGTAAACGTTTCAAAATAAAATGCCTTCTGTCAGCAACTGATGTGATCCTGTCCACTGAGACGTTTTTAGAGGGCTTTATTTTGAAAGGGAGGTGGGGAAGTTGGCGTGAAAGAGCCGCCTTTGTATTTCCGCACCTCTGTGACAGAGAGAGACTTTCACACTGCAGTAAAAGGTGGTATAGAGTCAATATAATCATCCAAACAAAATTTCAACAGTCTGTTCCTGCTGACAAACGTGCGCGGCAAAAATCGGCGAGCCGCCGTTTCTGTACACGTGCTGCAGCTGACACACACACACGTGCCCCGGCCGCCAGTGCGGAGGCTCTAACTTCATAACACAGGCGCCAAAAAAAAAAAAAAACAACAGGTAAATGTAAAGTATAGAGACACGCAAACCACGCAGCTCATGACGATAAGACGCGGGTTTGTAAAGTCCTGAAGTCTGTTTGCATTAACTGCAGTGTGAAACCAAAACCAACCGGATCAAAAGTCCAGAACATTGGTTTGGACCTTTAGGTGTGAAAGCACATGTAGCTTTACATGAGTGTTGTACCGCTGAACTTCCGAGTGGGAGGCAAATGCTCTAACCAACTGAGCCAAAACCTCTGCTGGATCCTGCATTTAAAGGTGAGGCTGAGACTGTTCTCAGGGCGGGGGTCATAAAACTTACCTACCCTCGATAAGGTTCAAACTCAATATTCCAAATTGTTTTTTTTTTTTTGTTTTAATTAATTAATTAACATGAAATTTAAATCGTTTGGTCTGCACCAAGATGACGTGGATTTATGTGCCCTTCGGTGGCATCTAGTGGTCGCTGGAAGTACTACATCATGTGAAATCTCACTCCAGGGTCCAAACTCTGCGTGCATTATCCGACTTTCACAGAAATTAACAACAATTTTAGCTAGAGCTCAGCAGTACTCCAGCATCTGCGGGAAACCTGGATTAACTGATTATAAAAATAATCATTAGTTGCAGCCCTAGACACAAGTAACAAATACATTTTGATAAAATTTGTGTATTTGAAATTTAGCAAAAAAGTTTTTTGTTTTTTGGTTGAAAAAGAAAAACTTCATGTATTCACCACGGTCAACAATAATGAAGCATTTTGGACCTAAAAGGTAATTATCAGGACCTTGTGCTCCATTCAGCGTTTTAACTTGAAATTTCAAATTCAGTTTCAGTGTTGTTATTGTCACTCTGCCCTCTGTTTCTTTCTTTTTAAATTTATGTCACCATTCAACCAAATATAACCACACTGACAACAGATTTAAAAAAACAAACAAACAATGTTTATCACGGTTGATACTGATCAGTACCATGACATTGCACAATACAAAGGCATGAAAAAAAATTAACATTAAAATAGGTATTGCATCTTTCAAAAGCTAATTTTCCATTCATAAATGCTTCTTGCGATTTCAGTCCACTGCAGTTTCTCACAACAGAATCACAGATCTTGTTTCTAAATAGCCAGAAATCATTTCTAAAAATCGATGAGTGTGATGTGACATGAAAAATAACAATCAGCAGACATTCTGTGGTTGTGAGAAGTATTAGTATTATTTTTTTGTACAGTACAACATCGAAGGCCAAGAGTTCTCCGTAGACGAGGAGCCCGCAGGAGGAGGGGCTGACTCTGGTGAGGAGACTGTCCTGCTGTGGTCATGTGACCTTTGAAAAGTGCCGAGGCCCAACACAGATGGTGAGATGGATGAGCCGATGTCCATGATTATCTGTTCCACCGCACCTCTGTTCATTTTCCAAGACATGAGAAGGTATCACGTCAGTAAAATCAAACTGAGACTCAGCTGAGACCAAACATTTAATGACTGTTTGACGACCCTCCATGACTCAGTCAGATATTAATCCATCGTCTAAAATTATTTGTTGGTCGGTCTGTCATGACAACTACTTTTGCTGGATGAGCTAATGTCCCAGAAATAATTGTGATAAACAATATTTCTGTCATTTTGGGACCATTTAATGCCACTGATTTAATAATGCAATAGCATAATGATGCGAGTCGACGACAGATTATCCACCTGGCTGATTATTGGGGCCAATATTTGGCATTTTGCTGATAATCTGTATCAGTATTTTATTTTAATGCTTGCCGATAAAATTAATTAATCTGAAAATGGAAAGAAAGTGTCAGCATGGGAGGAACTTTTACTTTATAAAACTTCAGGGAGCTATTTTTATTTATTTTTCTATTTAAATTTTCACTTGACTTTATTAAAAAAAGTTGCTTGGAACTTGCTGTATATAATGTTGAATGTTCCGGTTTTGATTAAACGTTTGCTAAAGACATTTAAACAAAGTTTTGTGTTGGAGTTTGTTATATTCTAAATTCTAAATATTAACAGAGAGACTTTCATTTTATTGTAAATGAATATCACTTCCAAATATCGGTTATTGGTCTCATTAACTACTAATAATCACTATCGGTATCGGCCCTGAAAACAATACTGGTCAACCCCTAAAGTACACCCTTTCAAAGACCAATTAACTTTTAAATCTTAAGAGTACTCAGACATCTGAGTAAGAGCATGAACAAAAAATTACATTTTTATATATGCATATATTCAATATATACAAGAAAGTGTATATAAAAGTAGCCAAATATTACTTAGTGTGAGACTTGAGAAATCTGGACAGCAAAAACAAAACCAAGTGATCCCTCGTTCGACTCACAGACAAGTTTAGAGGAGCTCTGCGAACATCAGTTACCTCCAAAATCCAGCAGTGTGCTGCAGTCAGCTCCAGGGAACATTTACAGAGAGGAGGATGACATTGGCATCGTAAAACTATGGATGGTGCATCTCTGGGCTCCTTGCAAGAGGTTGGCAAGCTAACGTCAACAAACATGCGTATACACACAATGGGCAATATCGAGGTCATCAAAATGATCAAGGTCTTGTCTGTATATCGTTTAAGTCGTTAATTATCCTGACTGGCTAAGTTGAGGTTTTTTTAAATGCTCTGAGTGTGTCTCAAACTACAATCCACACTGACAATTAAAGGAAGAATTAAATAAACCCAACCAAACAAAAAAATAAAAATAAAAAACACTGTTCAGAGCCAACAGGACACAAGACTGATGCAAATTCAAAACATCTTTATAGTTGCTGGTGATTTTAATCAACTCATCCTTTAGCTACGAAAATGTAGCAGCAAGGACACATTTTTATTTCATTTTTTTAACTATGTTTAAAAATGACTAATACCTTGTGCCTTATAAAGATTGGAAAGAGCTTTCTATAGCTATTCTATAGCTATTTCCAAAAATTACACAATCCTCCTACCAGTATCTCTAAAGCTCACTGATTAACCTTGTTTATCTATATTTTCTAAATCCGCTTCAACAACAAGCAGCTGTTACGTTTATTTTGCAGGGAAAACAAATTATCTCACCTGAAATGACAGCAGTATCAATAAGCTCAAAAGTTACTGATGTTCAGGTTTTAAAAAAAAAGGAACTGGGTCCTCAATAGAACCAGGTTTTGGTATCCATCCCTAAACATGACAATATATCATTTTTACCATATGTTATTTCCACTAAGTGTGCTGACACAATCAATGCGTCAATATTGCTGCAAATCACCGACATATCCCAGGCTGTGATAACGAACATCAAACATCTACGTAGGCAGGGGAACGCACTTCAATACAGCACTGGAGTCTGTGGATGCGGAGTAGAAGTTAAAAAAGGGGGCTCCACAAGGCTCAATACTGGGTCCTGTCATATTTACTATTTATATTAACAACATTATATCCACTATAACAAATTGTAACGCCCATCTTTAATATCAACATGAAACTAGTCCTCAATGTCGACAAGACCAAATACATGATATTCTCAAGAGCCAGACGTACTGCAGATGATGGTTTGAGCATCACCACTATAACAGTACTGAAAGGGTTTCAGAATACAAATACCTGGGCATGTGGTTAGATCAGAAACTTGCATTTAAATTTAATATTGGCATATGTATATGCACCTTTAGTAAATTATTGGAATACCCTTCCATTACTGCAAGGTACTTTTTTTTAAAAACAGTTGCAATAAAAGTTCATCCAAAATTATTCTGGCACTTTTGACACTAGGAAATGTGACTAACAGTCAAAAAAAATGTGCCAGGCCATTTGTTCTTCAGGAAATGTCAAAGTGTTTCACACACATTCACTGAAATAATTGAGCCCCTCATCAATAAGTGATACATTAAATAACAAACATCACATCCTATAATAACCATCACCTGTTACTGTCGCTGAAATTACAAAAATACACTGACACTGTGAGAAAAAGGCAAACCAGGACACAACGCTTTGAGGAATAGCAAGTGAATTTGTGTCCAGCAGAGCAGATGGACTGCGTTATATACAGTAGTAACAATAAATCTGCGGCACACTCAAACACATGTTCTCAGTTTACTGGCCGATCCGATCTCTGCTCAGGTTGGAGTTGGGGATTACATGAACATCATATACAACGTGTTTGTAGTTTTTCTTCCCCTTTCCCTAAAAATGTTCCAACAAAGCTAACAGGATTGTGTTTACATAACAATGTTTCCAACGTTTTAGTCAACATGATGCCAGAATCAACAGCAGAATTTGCCTGACCGTTATAAGATTTGTCCGCAACACTTCTCTTTTTCTCCACCTGCGTCTTAGCTTCATTAAGCTCGTCTATTGATCGCAAGAGGCATCACTTCATCTTTAGTGTGAATATTAACAACTGTTAATAACTTTTATAAAACTATAAAAACTATTCTAAATATTTTCATATTCCAATTCCATTGTCTGAATATTCATAAGAATTAAAAGTTCATTGCTCTTTGAAAGGGTGTACTTACATTATTTTTAGTCCCTCAAGGATATTGCAATACCAAAAATAAACCCAAATCTTTCTCTCTCAACACTACGGGTGTGGAGGGAGACAGGGCTAACTGTACGCATTACACAGCTAATGCTACCCAGTGGTTATTAACAGGTTTAACAACAGAGTTAGCAACACTGCAACATGAATCACTATTTTTTTAAAAAAGCAGCATTTTAGGCAAGAAAACAAACAAACAAACCCCAAAACATAATAATAAACACATAATAATCATTGTATCAGTGGCATAAAATGGTTTAAAAATGACAATAATATTGTTTCTTCATCATTATTTCTGTGGCAATACATTGTACAACAAAAGTAATCATGACAGTCCGGAAAGAGGTGTGATATAATTTAAATTATATCTTGTGGTGAAGTATTCAGATCATTGCAGATATAAACACAATATATGACTCTATTAAAGTAAAAATCCTGCTTTCAAAGCGCGGAAACATTGACAGCAAAATGCAATAAAGAGACAATCGATTAAATGTGGACGACATTCATTGAATGTTCATATCATAATTTGCACTGATGGATTTATCACTTCACTGTAGCTGGTTGAGGTGCAGCAACATTGTCATGTGTTGTATTATTTAAGAGTTAAACATGTAACCTCATATTTCACGAGCTCGTCGTGGTTCATAAATTAAATATATTTTTAAGTAGGTAACTGGTAACTAAAGCTCAAATACAGAGAAGAACAGAGTGACCGTGTGTGATGTGCAGCTGTACCTGTGTGTTGTGGTGATGGCACTCCTGCTGCTCCTAACTGGGGTTGGGTCTGTCTGCAGACTTCTGAATCTGTACAGAGGAACAAAAACATACAGGATGAGGTTACAGTATCTGCTCTCAGGATGACAGCTCTGTGACAAATGAAGGAAAGACAAGAATGTGCAACTTAAAACCACCAAGGAGACGTCCACAGCCAGCTGACTCACTGACGTTAAACATTTTTTCACTCCCCCCTTATTCACTGAACAAAGAGGCTGAGCGTTGATGAAAATGCATTGTTAGCAAATCAAAAGCAGACAGACTTTTCTGAGGAGCGTTCCTAAAAGCATGTAGAGAACAGATGCATGTTCGTCTAACTACCAGATGAGGGCAGAAGTGCTCTTCAGCCAACGTCAGGCTTTTAAATCAAGAAACAATAAAGCAACACAAAGAAACTAACAAACAAAATGACCACTAAAGACCAAAAACATGAAGCGGAGGCCAGAAGACGACAACAGGCGGCATTATGTGGCAAGAAACTCAAATTAAAAAACAAGAGGAGATGGGTACATGTGAGCAGATGGAAATCTGTAACGAGGTCTTCCTCTGAGTTGCAGATGGTTTAACTCAAATCAGACACTAAAAGAGGCTGAATTTTGGAAAAAAAGAAAGAAAAAGCTCAACGACAGGCAGAAATGTTACTGTACCTGTGATTGTTCTTTTAGGAAATCTGGTAGCTGAAATTCACCCTTAAAGACCTGGAAAAACAAAGGAGCAGCTTTAGAGGTTTAAAGCTCCACAGATGCATTGAATCTGCATGAAGTCATTATCTGGATTACCACGGCGAGGATCATCATCCTACATGTACAAAAACAAAATTATCACTGCCTCAAATCCAAGCTGAGCTGTGCTTAAGAAAGGGCGGGGCAATAAATGGATTTCATTAATTAATGTGAATTTGTGGTTTGGGATGATTTTTAAAATGAAAATCTAGATTTTCCTCTTTAACTTCCTCCGCCTCTCTTTTTGGGCTTCTGTAGCTCATATTGGGCTGTGCCCTCCCCCCATGCTTCCCTCCCAGAGATACACACACACGACAACATGACAGCAAGTGTTAATGACAATGAAGAGTATGTTCCCAAAAGGGCTCAGTCTCACCAGTCGTTTGGAACTGGTTCGGTTTTGCTGCATCAGATCTCAAACAAACCAAAGTCCGCTGCAAAGTTTTTAGTTGCAGCTAAAGGCAGCAGCACGAACGATTTATTTTAACATCTCAGACAGAGGCAGCCGAGTGGGAGAAATGTGTCTCACTCCGAGATCGAGTCAGCCCACAAACAGCCGGTTAAAAAGCAGCCGACATTAGTGAAATACTTTCTCATTGTGTCCCGTTTGACAGGAAAGTGACCCGCTGCAAAGCCGTTACTGATGCAGTCGTGCTGCATATCGCTAAATACGGTGCCCGTATATACAGAGGAAAAGCCTGCAGGTTTATCCACATGCTGATAACTATCCACCCTCAGGTGTGTGCTACCAAGCCGCCCCGCCTCGTCTGTACAACTGAACCCGTGAAAAGATCACAGATTAACCTCGTTTATCTTATTTTATAAATCCACTCAAAAACAAGTGGCTGTTTCTTTTTTAGCAGGGAAAAGAAATTTCTCACCTGAAATGACAGCAGTATCAATAAGATTGAACGTTACTGATGTTCAGGTTTTAAAAAAATGGAACCAATAGAACCAGGTTTCTATTTTCATCCCTAAACATGAGCTGAGTCCTTTAAACGCAACGAGTAACATACTTTGTTAACATGGAACATGTTGAACGACAGCGGTATGATTTCAGAATTGGTCATTATTTATACTCTACTTTTTAAACTGCAAAACTGTGCGATATGCAAAACTGACTTGAAGCATTTTTCAGTTTTCGTAAGTTATTTTTTATCGCTAAAGTCAAAGCAGAACTAATTTCTTTGTCATTTGTAGTTAAAATTGCATGTTGAGTTTAGTGTGAAAAATTCTGAATTTTTTTTATTTTTAGGCCATAACGCCCAGCCACAGTTTAAGAGATGAAATCCATCTCAGCGTGTATCTGACTCGCTGTGTTTCGCTGTGACACCGTGTCATGCCAGGTGAACGTTTACAGCCTAAAAAGGTGGACACTGCTGGACGCATGCCAGTTCCCCACCGGGGGGGGGGGGGGGGTGACACCGAACCAGACTGAGAGCTGAAAAGAGCTACAGAGCAGAGGACGGATGGACGGGAGGAGGGGAGATTTAGGACCAATATATTAAGAACATTGGCGGGTGTCTCTGGGGCCTGGAAAAAGCCCAAAGGTTTTTAAAAAAAAAAAAAAAAAAAAAAAAGCTTGAAAAAAGAATTTGAAACTGAAACTTCAAGTTTTGATCTTGAAATTTAGGTTTCAAATTTAAAAAAACCAAAACAAATAAGTGTAGGAAAATATTAATTTTAATTAAAATATTTATATAATTTTGGTTTCACTTATATATCATTTCATATTTGAGATCTTATTTTTTTAGTTTATGTTTTCAAACTCTTTTTTTTCCTCCCCACTGTCAGATCGTATCTCTTCAGTTTCAGAGTTTTGGCCCTAATCACAGTTGTTCACTGGAGAGAATGTTTTTCGTGTGTTTTCCAGGAAAAAAACCAAAAAAAACTTCCCCTCTCTCGTTGGCCTCAGCCACACAGTCAACACATAGATGGATACTCCTTCAAGATCATTACTAACACGTGTCTTTTTCCACAGAAAATCTGCACAGGAAGTCACCTCCTTCGTGTCGAAGGAAAACAACGCTGTAGCACAAGGTCCTTCTGTCTGCCAGAGATAAAGGAGGAGGAGAGGCTGAGGAGCAGCTGATGGATGGAAGCTGAATATCAGAGGAATTTATTCCACACAGAGATTAAACAGCAGGCAGCAGCACTGTGCCGAGTCACTGCAGACCGTCAGAGGGCAGCAGTGACGCAGACACACAACTACACTCAACTACAAAATCTGCCAAAAATGTTTGCAATAGTGATGTCGCCAGAGCAGATACTTCGGTACAAAGAGGGAAATTTTCTGCATCTCTCATTTGGAAGAGATAACTGACAAGAACATGGCTTTTACCTCATGAATTATGTATTTCTAACAAAGTCAAAAAAGATCATTTCAAAATCTTGCATAAAATCTATCCGTTTAATTCTATAATTCCCTGATAAAACTCTTTCTGTGGACACGCTGATGAAAATTTAATCCATTTATTCTTATAGTGTAAAATAACAATGCATTTCTGGACTAATTTCAGTTCTCATGTTTTCAGTGACTGTGATACCACTCATTATTTTATCCTTAAAGATAAAATCAGATATTATGATGATACAAGTAACATTTTTTTTTTATTTAAATGGGGAAATTATTTATCCATTAACAAAAATATTCAGGTTCACAATCCTCTTTCCATCTTTTGATTGATTTCAACTCAACTCTTTCCTCTCTTGCTCTTACAAACAACAAAGAAAAGCAACAATTTTGAGAATATAATGAACTTATTTGTCAAAACTCCCCTGATGTGATGTGAATATAGATTCTTTTTGTTTGCTTTTGTTTCTGTCTGTGTCCATTCTTTACATCTTTTTTTGATATATGTATTGTAATTATGATTATTATTATTATTATTTATTATGATTATTATGATGATGATGATGATGATCTTTGATTGGTTATCTGTGCTCTCATGTATGTTTGTGTTCTTGTTTAAGCAGCAGCAGCAGCTGACGGAGTTAAAGGAGTTTTTTTTAACCCAAAGAAAGTCGAAGGTCCTGCATTTAAGTTTAACTTCACGTGCTGTCGACGTATGCGGACCAGTGATTGGATTTCAATGACGTGACTCGACTCGAGATGTAATGTTATGTTATGGGACCCACAGGACTCGACAGCAGTATTGATAAGCCTAAATGTTATCGATTTTTGGGTTTTGAAAAAAAGCAGAACCGGGTATTATTATTGCTTATTGCTTCCCTGATGAGGCTAAAATGAGACTCCGGGTTGAAATCAACAGGACGCAGCTATATAAGCTGCTGTGTGCACATACAGAAAAACAATATCTCACAGGTGTAGTTTTGCACGCTATGTATCTTTTGTGGTTTCTCGCTGAGTTTCCAAAGCTGCTGCTGCTTTGACTTCCCCGCTTGATTCACCACTAACCTCAACTGCACCCAAAACATCACAACATCAAAGATAACCACAGGCAAACAGAGGATTTCGGCAGAAGGGCAAAGATCAACTCCACTATTAAAATGCAGAATTTGTGTGCCTGTACTTATTCTTTTAATCCCCAAAGGTTGCAAATCCAGTTTGGAATGTTTCATTTTGATCCTTTTAATGAATGACGGGTTTCATTAATAAAATGTATCAAGTACTGACTTCATTTAATCAGATAATCACCCAAATTTGAAATTTATTTTAAGGGCAATAGAAAAGGCAATTTAGGTAAATTGTCTAGATATCTTTGAAAAACACAGGAAGGCAATAAACAACAAAAGAAGACATGACCCCAGAATTAGCAAGTAATTAGTAAAAAATACAAGAAAATAACCTGAAAATTGGTAAATAAAAAAATAAATTAGCAAGAAATTAGTAAAAGAGAAAGTACAAGAAAATTACTTGAAAATTGATAAATAAATGAACAAAATTAGCAGGAAATTACCTGAAAACAGCTAAATATGGGAAGGCAATTAGCTACTGTATGTAATGCAATGACTTTACAAGAGTAAAATGTATCAAGAATTGACTTTATTTAATCAGATAATCACCCAAATTTGAAATTTATTTTAAGGATGCTAGAAAAAGCATCTTTGGAAACTTGTTCCTGTTTTTAGTATTTTTAATCTGTTTCCACTTTAATGTTGTATGCACTGTGTTGATAAATCTGTCTGTAACTAATTATTGTGATATTGTCCGAAACAGGCCTCTCCCGTGTCTCAATGAGATTACCTGTATAAATAAAGGCTAAAAAAAATATAAAAATCAATCTTTTGTTTTATTTAGGTTCATTTAAAAGTGTGCCGGACCCCCACAGTGTGGGAGGATTGGGTCAGGAGTCCTGTGGCCCCTCGCTGGGCTCCAAAGATTAAACCTTCCCCAAAATACTAAACTCATTCCTTAATCCCCCTGCGTGCCTTCATGCATGCTTGCGTGTTTGCCTGAAGTCGACGCGGGGCCAAAAACTCAATGTAATCTGAAATTATTTCCAACACCAGAGACAGAGAGGCGAGCGCATGTTTCTGATTTCCTCCTGGGTGCCATTTTGCAGCTTTCCTCCTCAGCGTGCCGAGGCTCCGGGCCAGACTGCTCCGAGTCTGTCCAAACCTCCTGCTCAGACACAAAGACGAGAGCACACAGAGGAGGAGCGGAGCTGAATGCCCTCCGGTCGTGCAGGAGGTCACACGCTAAAGGTTAAAAACTGCGAGCGGCGTATGATTCGGAATTGTGCAGAAGAGGTGGAGCTGTCTGCTTTGCACGGATCGATCTGTCCTTCACAGAGAGGACAGACGGAGACGAGCCTCGAGGAAAGACCAGACTCCATGTCTGCGTGATGGGATCACTGCAGTAACAGGAAGTCAGGCCGCTCTGGTCCAGCAGACTCTGACCTCGAGGTCTATTAGCTCTGGGATCTGTCGAGACGCTCGTGAAAGGAGCAATTTTCATATGGTGGGAGATTTACAGCCTCGTCCACCGAGTCTGATAACGAGCTGAAATACCGCTCAGCGTGATCACAGGGACGTGTGGCTGCCAGCACAGGCCTCGGTCCCCAGTCAGCTGACCCACTGCCTTCCTGTCCTCGTCCCAGAGCTGAACCACAGCAAGCCCACGACGAAGCTCTTCATTAGACTCTTTCCCCGAACAATGAGTTGCCTCCTAATTACAACTTTAAGAAGTCAGCACTTCGTTTTAATTAGGGACACGACTACAAGTTGAGCCTGAAATTCTGTCTTTACTGAAGAATGCAATTCTATAAATTGCTCTAATAGACAAAAATTCAAGATTGTTTCCTTTTTGGCTTGATTTCTTCGAAAAACACGGGAAGGCAATGAGCAACAGAAATGACCACAGAATTAGCAAGTAATTAGTAAAAAATACAAGAAAATTACCTGAAAATTGGTTAATAAATAAACAAAGTAAGTAAGCATTTAGTGGGTGGGGTACAAGAAAATTACCTGAAAATTGGTTAATAAATAAACAAAATGAGGAGGAAATTACATTAAAAAAAAAAACAAGAAAATTACCTGGAAATTGGTAAATAAATAAATAAAGAGAGAAAATGATCAAGAAATTAGTATTAAAAAAGTATAAGAAAACTACCTGGAAATTGATAAATAAATAAACAATTTGCAAGAAATTAGTAAAAAAAAAAAAAGTACAAGAAAATTACCTGAAAATTGGTAAATATGGGAAGGCAATAAGCTACTTTATGTAATACACTGACTATACATGAGTATAACCTTTTAAGGCGTTTGATGATCAAACTGATAAAACTCTTTATGCTGATGAAGACCATGTGTTGGTGTGAGACTTTAGTCTGTGAAGTTATGGAAAATGCTGGTAAGTAGACCATGTGTCGCCACTTTATCAAATCTATATTTTTTTCAGATTATTTGATAAATCTATAAAATGTCAAATAAAAAACTTAAAACTCAAAATAGATCAGAGTTCTTCAGAAAACTCACAGTAAAATCAGCCGTTGTGGCTGTAATTTTGAACCCTTGACCCCCTGAAGTATCAAAACTCCCAGGACAGCTGCGTAGGTGAGCAGACACCCTGAAAACTGCCGCAGCGTGCCTCAGCAGGGCCCCGCCGGGAGGGACCGGCACCGTCGGGTCAGCCAAGGTGCCTGCTGGTACAAACAGCGGGTCAGTCCAATGTGGGAGTGCCAAACCAAACCCTGCAGTGGTTCAGCCTCGGTATTATGGCGGGAGCTCCCTGTGACTAAGCCGCAGTCCCGGGGGGTTAACTGTGGTAACAGCCCAGTGCGTTTGAAAAGCTGCCAGTGTCGAGCCACGATCAGCAGGGGAGAATGTTTCAGCTGCACAGCGGTCTACTTCCACCCTCTCTGGGCGGAGAGTTTCCAGAAACATTGTTTCCTCAAACAAAACACTTCTATCTGAAGTGCACACTGAAACTTTTCAGGAGACCCGCCATGTGTGCCTGCTCTCACTCTGTGTGGGCAAAGGGTTTTTCAGTCAGCATTAAGGACAAAACGCATCTCAGACTGAAGAGTGAGTGTGTGTGTGTGTGTGCGTTTTAGAGAGGAAAAGCCTCAGAGGACGCTAAATGATTTTCATTTCCTTTTGCCAGGGGGCCCTAATACACTCAGTCTGTTTAAACTCATAGGACTGACTTTAAATCAGGTCTAGAGTCTCAGTATTTTCTAACAGAAATGTGTTCATAGCTACCAAGTATCAAATTCTTACCTCATTTTTGATCACTTGGTTCTTGATTTAAACTTTGATTTTTAGTTTGGAAAAGTTTTTGCATGGCTGCTTTCTTTTAGACAACAAGTCAAATTTGAGAGAAACAAAGCAATGAGAAGCAATTGAGAGGATTAAGAGAGATTTACTGGTGACAACATCAACATCAAGCAATGTCAGAATGACTCCTGACTCCCAGAAAGAAAAGCCTCTTTAGAGAATGCTTCTTTTTCTAAAAAAAGAAAAAAAATTTGTAGAAAGAAAGTAGTAATATTCTTAAAAGTAATGTATCAGAGAGGGCTGTTGAGCTCCTCTGTAGTTTGTTGTGGTTAGTCTGGCCGCACGTGCATGTTTAGTGCATGTGTGTATCCCACTGGCTCACTCGTTGTTGCCACTTTGCAGTGCGCTCGTACGGCAGTTACCGCTGATAATGAGACGGTGTCATTGCAGATGCAAAGTTCCCACTCTCAGGATCCCTCCTGGTCAACACCATCAGCTCAGCTGCAGTTATTTAGTGCTGTTAATTTGGATTTTGCAGCATTAGCTGCTCGTCGGCGGCTCATGATGAGAATTATGTTCTGACAACTCATTCTGAATTTCGCATAGAGCCCCTTTTAAAACCTCAGCACCTGATAAATGACTGAAAATTATATCTGATGTCCTTGCTCCACCAGGTTTAATGAACCAAAATGATACAAAAAGCTCTTTGTTTGGGCGCTCTGAGGCCTAAAGCTTCATCTGTGCTAGTACAGAAAAACAGTCATATGTGACTGATTGTATAACAGGGCCACGGTGAGTTCAGCAGGATGGTAAAAACATAAATTAAGTAAGACTTGGAAAAGACTTAGAGAGTAAAGAGTAATAACCTGGACATAAAAAGAGAAGATGCTTCACTTTTACACTGATTAGATCTGACAAACACAAACTCAGTTCAACTGTTCATCAAGGAAGAAGTAAGATGCATCAATCAATAAACACTATAGACGAGGTCCTCATTAATAAATCTTTCAGCCACTTTCTTCTCTCCAGCCTGACGAGTCGATGGTTTTATGAATATGCGTCTCTGTCGAGGTCTGAGAGCTATGATCATCCCGTACCTCATTAACTGTCCTTGCATCAGTGTGAAGGAAAAGGTCCAGCCGCAGACCGGCAGCCTGACACGCTGCACGAGACACTCTGCAGACGTTCATTTTCTCGTCTCTCCACTAACTCATCTCATTATTATTGGTGTAAAGAAACTGAGAACTTATTGATTCCAATATCCATTTCTCACCAGGGATCAGAACAACTGCAAAGCCACTTAAAAGCTATCGATTGTGGCTTCTCGAGCCAGACCCGACGAGCCTCATTTACAGCGAGCTGGAACGACCTCCACTGACCAGCAGCTACAACACAGCTGCAACTACAGCTGCTACAAGTCCTGTGATCGTTTTCTAAAACTGAGGCCGCTACATAAATCTGTTCAACCCACCTAACTGGCACTGGTACATTCAAGACCTGAACCCAAGCCAAGACCAGAGACTATTATAATGTTACAGATAAACAGCCTTCAAAGCAACATAAGAATGGTCGCAGGGTTGTGCGATATGACGAAATATATCGTCTGACAATTTAAAAAAAAAAAGTCTGATGTCGTTTTTACGTTTATCTGATCACACTTTGCGTCCGTCAGCGTGGCCAAGGGGGCGTCTACACAATGCACAGCACCAAAACAAACAAACATGAAGGAGGGTTTATCCATTTATTAGTTGGTTTATTTGTCAGGGACGATGCAATGAACATAGTGACGAGTTTGAGAACAAATCAATGATGTGTTGCACGCAGAGTCTCTAGACTATTTGTCTCTCTAAGAATAACCAAAAAACTTAACCTTAAGTGTATAATCAGTAATCGCTGCTCGCAGGTTTGGGTATGAAAAGTCAGACTCGGCATGTTCCACGTGCGATGTATAAACGACTTTAAGAAAACTTTTTTAAAGACCATATGATGCAGAAAACGATGCTTGGGTGGTTTAGAAATGGTCGACTGATACTGAACAGTACTGATGTTTATTTAGCTATTTATTTTATTGTATTTATTTTTTATTTAAATAGTCAGCAAAGACCAAACAGTACAGATGTGTATTTTATTTTTATATTCTTTATTTGAATGGTCAGCGAAGACGGATGCTGAACACATACAGTACTGGCGTTTTTTCTTTTTCTTTTTTTTTTTTTTTAAAATAAGTACATTGTTAAATAAAAGTTGTTTGTTTAAGAAAGCAGCTTTCTGATGCTTTTGCGTAGTCACATCAGTGTAAAATCAGTGCACAATCCACACAGAAATTTTTTATTTTCATTCCAGTTCAAAAATTCTTTACATTGGTCGCCATATTGGTAATCTGTGAATTTTTCCACTATAAAATTGTTACTGGCCTCAAAAATCCCATATCAGTCGGGCTCTAGTTTTCATCAAAATATTGCATAACTGTCAATTTTGAGAACTGGATCTTTATCTTACTGGTTTATCCCACTGCATCAGTTATGACCCTCTGTCCTTCACATAAAAAGTTTAATTTTAATTCTACGTCTCTAAATAACTCAAGCACGAGGTATCACTTAGGAAGAGGATTCCTCTCTGAATACTGGAGATTTTATTTAATTCAAGACCACACGCCATTAAAATAAATTCTGCGCCTGCATTGCATAAGACATCTGGCAACCAGCCCTGAGCTAAACCACCGTGTAAGATGAAGCCACATGTGGAAATGCTCTCTCTGCTGTCTTGAAATTTCACCCAGCCCCATCCAAATATTTACCGTCTGGCTCATCTTTTCTTCAGCCCTGATTTCACCACAGAATATGCAGCCTGGGTCAAGCTGCCCGGCGGAGAAATAGTTTGGGAGCAGCCTTTGAACAGAATATTTGGATTGTGGAGACGGAAAGATCTGGATGGTTAAGGAAGCGTGACGTGTTGAGAGCCGCCTTATCTTGATGATGTGTTTTTGTTTTTTTACTGCGAGTAAAAACCAGTACTAAAGGTGATCTTTCTGAGCAGTTAACAGAGTCAACGCACATCTCCCGAAACCTCCAGCGTCTAAATCGACTGAACGCAGAAAAGCTCCAGATAAGCATTTACAGCAGCGGTTCTCAACAGTGGTAGACAGATTATCAGATGATGTTTGGCATTTTGCCGATTATCTATATCAGCGTTTTATTTTTATGATCACTGACAAAATGTATTAATGAAAAATTGTGTGTATTACACCCAACCAACACCAGGGGAAGGCAGTCTGCAATACCCGCAAAATCAGAGGTGTTTTTTTTTTTTTTTTAAATGTATTCTTTTATTTTAAATTTCCACTGAACTTCATTTTTCATTTTTATTGTAAATGCATATCGGCTCCAAATATCAGTTATTGGTCTCATTAACTGCTCATAATCGGCATCTGCTCTGAAAAAACAAATTTTGGCCGACCCCTAATCATCGCAACTTTAAATGTGTTGTGATATTATTACGGTAACATAGTATATGGTGATTTCTTACCCTTTCCCCGGAAGGAAAACTTTGTCAACATCTGTTTTATCTCGAAAATACTTCTTGGCATCAATGTAGTGATTCAATATTAACACGCAAAAATATTGCAAAACTATACTGTATGGATTGATACTACTCCTACTTTTTAAAACAGATACTGAAACAATATTTTTGTCTGATTCCTTTATCAAAGGAAATAAAGACATTTTATTTCTACACCCTTTTTTTTGTTCATTTGGCAAAAGCCCAAATCTGAGTTTCACACTTTTTTTTCTCAATTCATTAAACTTTTGCTGCAACAATCTTACTAGCTCACGGCAGCAGTTTTTAAAGATTAGACGCACTGCTGCGTAACAGACATTATCGAGTTCACATTCGATATTCTCTGCTCGTGTTACTGTTATACATTATTTAAGTGATCCTGTTTTTACTGAAACAGACTTTCTTAACACATGCAGTCCGAGAAGAACTGCATCAAAATTTTATATTTCAACGTATTTTTGATAACTGTTTATACAACAGTTTACATAAATAATAAGCTGGTTAATTAAACTTCAGTGACTTAAGTGGAAGTGGTGGAATAAAATAAGTTTTCTCACTCCTTTTTAAAAATGTAAAAGTAATCATGTGTTTGACCGTTTCTTTTTGTTTTAAATTGTCTGTAAATATTACTTTTTTTGTCTGTCTGCTTTTGTTTGATAATTTCTCGATTCCCTTTATTACATGTTTGGAATAAATCAAATCAATCAAACTCAAATAATAACCAAAAGTGTGTGTAATGTAAGAGGAGTTGCTCGTAGTGAGGAGGCCGCAGAGAACGACCACCCAGCTCCACGTTTTGCACTATTTGGATCACTGATTGCTTTTCCAGCCCTTGACTCTGCTCTCAGTTTTGTTTCCAGCAGCAGGCTGCTGTTTGCAGCAGTGACTCGACTTTTTTCATGTCAAGGACCCTTCAAGTGACACACATTAGGCCAGCGGTTACAAGTGAGTACGATATGAGAACAACATTCAACTTATTTATGCCTCAGGCTTTGAGCTGCGCTGGTGAGCAGATGTGAGTTCAGTGTCGTGTTGGATAAAAGCATGTTTTTGTTCCTCAAAGCTTTGACCCCCATTTAATAAGACTGAGCTTCAGGGACTTCAGTCTGAAAAGATTTTGGTTCTCAGATATGATGAAGACCAGAATCGTGAAGTTATTGATTATACAGCTGAGGAGATAACAGTGGAGGCAGTGAGATGACTCTCACTCACACTGGACTCACTTCTATCGTGAAATAAACAGTGAAAATTAACTATTCTCTCTTTTTCTTGGGACCTACCTTGAGGACCCCTAGGGGTCCGCAGACCCCCAGTTGAGAACCACTTGTTTACACCAACAGAAATCTGTTAACTTGCCAAGCACCAGATGCACACCAGAAAAAGTTACTAGCAAGTGAAACAATAAACTAGTAAACATGAAGGAGCATTTAGTAAAAAAAAAAAAAAACCCAAAAAAACCAAAATAAAGCAAAAGGAGAATGAATATTGGATTTAATGTTGACTTGAAAATTTTGAATACTTGCTACTACGGACAAACTTTAGCCACTTTTATGGAGGTGGACGACTCTGTGAAGCTCGAGACAAACAACAGACGAAACCTTAATGAGTTAAATCAGATTTCAAAGCTCTGCGAATGTCCTCCAGAAGCATTCTGACATGTATGAGCAAAGTGACCGCAGGAGCCTGTGAGAAACTTTGGCTCGGCTCTGGCTGGTAGGAGATCCTCCTCTGAATGTAGAGACTCCAGCCGGGAGCTGAGAGGGCAAGCAAACAATAATATAAAGCCTGCAGCTGGGTTTGATCCAGGGGAATCACGTTAATAACCTGCAGATGTACACAGCATAAATCTGAGCTTCAGCACTCACATTTTGCTATCAAGACATCTATTGTGAGGAGAGCGTTAACTATTACAGAGAACAGGGGCGGAGGAAGAGCTGGCACACACTGACATGGATATTTACTACATCCAAAGCATGTAAACAGGACCACAGGCGCTTTGAAAAGCATGTACACAGACGGAGCAGCACGAGGATCTGATATCTGACCTGCTCACTGACAGATGGCCGCCTTGAAAGAAAACTGGTTACGTACAGTACGCAGGCTCACCTTTGCAGTAACACTCCAACATTTTGGGAAATGTTTTTTGTACTTGTCTCACAATGAGACATTGTGTTTTTAGGAGCAGCTCACTTCAACACAATGGAGCTATTGATCGACAACAGCTGTCTGCAATGTCTCTGCAATCTTAAAAGTCCCGGGGCCGGATGCATTCAGCTCTATGCAGAGCCACAACTATTTATGTGAAAACACAAAGACAAATATACACACACATTTTTAAAGCTAAGTGTTCACAGGGTTTAGTTCTGAGTCATTTGTGACAATGTGTACAAGTGCATTTATGCTCAAATAACCTTTTTGCACATCAATACTACTAAAAAGTTAGCGTATTTCACCAGGGTGGCAAAAAACTGAGTAGATATTTTTACTCTAGAAAACTGAGTGTATGCACGGTCTGAAGTATGCATAATGTGTGCACATTCTCACTGCATGTTATGTTGCTGAGTTTTGGTTTGTATGTAGAAAATGACAGACACTGTTTATACATCCGGCCTGGTCATTACTCTTCTGTAAGCACAATGTGGGTGTTTGTTTTGGAGACAAGCATGCTAGCATGTTGATGTAAGACAGCCTTTGGGTATGCTAGAAAAGAGTGATTTTTACAGGGTTTCCATCCTGTTTTAGTGCTAATTTAGGGTAAACATGCCCATGACCCATCTCTGCACTGAAAACACAGAGATGAAACAGTTAGACTTTTCATTTGATTCTGGAAATGAAGGAAAACAAGCCGACAAATAGCCCTGAAATGTCGGACTATTTCATCTAACCGGCGAGAATCCCAAACATTCCTGGAAAAGAGTCTGGCCCATTTCTCAGACACTTCTGCAGAGGCTTGAACCTTGTCACCACTCAAGCAAATCTGCTGAAGAAAATCTCTTTTGAACACTGCAATTTTAGTGAAATCAATTGTAGATGTACAAAACATCAATGGCAGATCTCAGGTTTTCATGTTTGTGCCTCAGAATGACAGAGTGAAGGCCGTTTGTTCAACAATCCAACTTTTAGTTGTTGTTGTTGTTGTTGTTGTTGTATGTTTTTAACCCTTTGAAACCTGAGAAAATTGGCTTAATTTCTGTCAAAAACATTGGTAGAAGGCAAGAAGCAACTTAAGAAGACATGGCTCAAAAGTTGGCAAAAAAACTGCAAAAAAGATCCAAGAAAATCCAGCTTTCAAAGAGTTAAGTTATTCAGTATTCAGAAAGCTGAAAGTCATACACTGATAGAAGTATGAAAACAATTTGAGAGAAACTGCATCAAA
Organism: Plectropomus leopardus; assembly: GCF_008729295.1. Classification (NCBI taxonomy): domain Eukaryota; kingdom Metazoa; phylum Chordata; class Actinopteri; order Perciformes; family Serranidae; genus Plectropomus; species Plectropomus leopardus. The sequence goes on along the minus strand of NC_056467.1, from coordinate 1,776,149 downwards.
AAAATATATCATACTTAATAGCAAAATACTCCAGCTTCTGAAATGCACTGGCTATGGGATGCACCAATAATAATTAATTAGAGGAACACTGCAATGACTAGAAGAGACACCAACAATGTTGTTGTTTTTTTGGCCACTGGCATGAGCCTCGCTTCGGTGTTTGGTTTCTCCTTCTCTCTCCTACAGCTCTCTGCCTTTCACGGACGCACACACCAAAAGCAGGGCTTTTGCAGAGCTCCAGACTGTGACCATTTCTTCGCATTTTGCGACCACAGAGGCCACTTTGACTTGCAAATACTGTTAGTCTAAGAACTGCAGAGCTGTTTGTTTGTTTCCAGCTCGCTGTGGATGAACTGTCATTAGGCGATTACAGTTTGCTAACACTAATATCCAACTGTTGACCAGTAGTTAAAAAAAAACCAAACAAAAAAACACTTCTGGCCCCAGACCAGCCGGGTCCTTCACAATAAAAGCACCATGGGTTCCGCTTTGCTTTATTTTTATTATAACAATACTTTATTTACCTTCACTGTAACAGTACTTTACTTAACTTTATACCAAGTTATTTAACATTCTAACAGTATTTTATCAAACTTCATTATAATAGTAGTTTGTTTAACTTTAGTTTATGGCGTAGCTACTTTATTTATAACTGTGGTTCATTTAATAATTTTGTATTTTATTAGTTTACAGTGGTTTAGAGGAGATGTCCAAATATCAAGATATATTTTGTGTCCCGATATAGCCAAAAATACTGTGATATTATTTTAAAGCCACATTTCCCAGTCCTATAAAACAGGGTGTTTACACAGAGTGCAAAGCACAAACAGGTACTGCAGAATTTACACACAAGAGACAAAGACAGTGACTGGAATTATGCACGGCCTGGACATGGTTGCTTATTTCAGGCATGGGGTGGGAGGTGGGGGCACTGGTGGATTGGACGATCTGGGTCACGTGTTACATCAGCCAATATAAGAAGAAAAATGAGTTTAAATCTTAGGACGAGCATGGAAAGATGTACTTTGCCACTCTGCCACCTGTCTGCTGTTTCCATCTCTGTTCGTGGTCAGACACATTCTTCCAACTAATACCCAAACCAGAAAAAAAAAAAAAAAAAAATCCCCTGACACTGCAAATGTTTTCCGTTCAAGTCATAACTGCTTTGACAACATGACGAATTGCACCAAATTCAGTCTTTTTCCCCCTTTTTGGTTCCCCTCGAACAAATGGAAAAGCCATCCAAATGCTTCAGAAAAATATATTGGCTAAAACTCCAAACTGGATTACAGACAAACCCAACAAGCGCTATCGAAATGCCTCTCAACTTTTCCACAAAGAGAAAATCAAACCACACAACCCACTGAGCAACATCTAGTATAAAATCATCACTTTGAGGAAATTAAACACATCATCCAAATTACTGTAAAACATCAGGAATGAGATCATATAAATAAAATCATATTTACGGAGTCAGTCTAAAATGGCTCTCTCATACGGTCAGCAGTTAAAATGCCTGCACTCTGCTGCATCACCCCCTTCACGGTTAACAGTCTGCCGTGGATATTTAGGCTCCACTGAGTGTGCAGATTCCCACCCTTGGGTGTTGAGCAGCTCGCTGATGTAGAGTACGAGTCACTGCTTTATGTGGCCTGTGAGACACTTCCTGCTGGAACGGCTAACGGCAGGAAACAGTGTTGATGCTCTGCTGTAACATCACTGCTGTATGATAAATCACACACAGGACACAGAAACACACACCACTAAACACATGTATGGCTCAAACACCGTTGAGATAATTGGCTTCAGTTACTATCACTTACGCCACCACACTGATGCAATTCAGTCACGAGTTCAAGCCTGTAGTCTGAATTTGGTCACTTCTGGCACCAAATATTTTTCCTACAGAAAGATTTTTCTTACAGAAAATCTCAGAGCTAATTTAACAGGTAACAACAAGGTCTTCTATAATATAAAGAAGCCCCTTCTTCTTTTATTTATATTTTTATTTTCTTAAATGATGGGGGACACAATTATTAGAATTTTTTTAAACAGGCTTTTAATGTCTGATTTTTTTCTATTTTTTCACTTTGTTTGTTTGTTTGTTTGTTGTTGATTTGCTTGCTGTGTATTTGTGTGTTATATTCTACTTTAGCTGCATTATCCTTTGTACAACGTCTTTGAGTTCCTTTAAAAGCGCTTCACAAATAAAACGCATTATTATTATATTATTATTATTATAACATGACATCAGCAACAACAACAACAATCAGAGTCCACCACAACCACAAACAACAACACATACAGCGAGAAAAAAACCCATACAAGACAAAAACAAACACCAAACAAGAAAAGAAAAAAACAAAAAAAAAAGATGCTCATTATGACCTTTTTTATCTGGTTTGTGGTTTTCATTCAGACCAGCGTTGCTCCTAATGGCTGACACTTATAAAACAACCAAAAATCTCCAGCTGAGCCCATCAGCAGACTTCCCAGAAACTCATCAAATTCATCAAATCAAACATGTCAGTATGCCGAACACAGGCCCTCAGAAATAAAGTTTATCAAATATATCCCCACATATCATCTGCTCTAAACATCAGAAACAATTTCATCATTGGAACGATAAACAACAACAACGATTCATTGTGCATTTAACTGTACATCATTAAAAACCAAGTTTACAACTAAATATGTCACAAATATCAGCATACAAACAAAAATCCCTATATGAAAATAAATCAACATACAGTATATCAGCAAGGGCCTCTGCAGATGTACCACTTTGTGGTTTTATGCACCAGTATGTGTCACATCATTTCCATCACAGAAGCAACAGTGTGCACCTTGTATGCAAATTTCATCTACAAGTGTACTTGAACGGAAACACAGCGGCGTTCATGGCAGCCCCTTCCTGATTATCTTCCCAGTGATCTTGCTGATCTGCTGCTGAAAGAGCGCCTGCACCTCGTCTTCACAAATTAGTCAGACTGTTAAACCTCTTCCTTTCACACCTCTCTGAAGCAAACAATAATGTATATGCTGTGGACCAAATGCGTGTTGATACCTGTTTGCATTATTACTCTTTTGTAATTTGGCAAGATCTGTGCTGTCTGGGTCTTTGTTAATGCAATAAAATATTACTGAAGAAAGAATGCTAAACTCAAAGCTTCAAAACGATGGTTCACAAACCCATAAGTGACGTCACTGTGGATACATGCATTATATTTTGACAGTCTGTGGTTGAGACAGAGTAATACTAGCTTTAACAAGGACACAGAGCTACGTATTAGTGCAGCTGTACTTTGCTCTCACTATCGTACCGTGTGATTGTACGTGTAACTGCATGAGTTCACAGTAAAAAAGAAAGCCAGACTAATGACGACCTACTGCACCTTGAATCTCGTCATAGCCGGACACTAACATTGTTTAAACTTTGTTTCAGCGACAGACTGATTCCCCCCCGCGATGCACCACAGAGCGCCACATGAAGTCATTCCTGCCTGCGGCCATCAAACTTTACAACTCCTCCCTCTGAGTGACTTAATACAAACATCTACAATTAAAAATCCATCACTTATTTATTATACTTAAAATGTGCAATGGTTTTTAAGGTGCAATAATTCTTCATATCACTGTCTTAATTGCAATATTTGGTGCAATATTTCCACCACAGCAGCAATATTCTACCAACTCTTGAATATCAGCTATATTTAACATGTGACACATATTGTATATATTCTTATTGTTATTCTTACTCAGTTGTTCATTGTAGCATTGCACACACATTTATATTTTTACATTTTGAACTTATATTCTAGTAGTATACATTGTATTGTAGCATAAAGCACATTATTCTTCATTATTATTGTTATTTCTTCACTTTTTAAACACATTTTTTTCTTTTTATTGCTCTTTTTAATCTTTTTTGTTGTTTGTTTGTTTGTTTTTTCTCTGTACATACTATACATATCTTTATTATTATTATTATTTTTATTATTTATTCTATTTTAAGTTAAGTGCCTTCTTTTGTATATATGCATATTTGCATTATCATGCCTTTTTAACAAATATTTTACTCAGCTGCTGCTCTCTTATTTTCTGCTGTAACAAAATAATTTTCCTCATGGGACTAATAAAGTTTTTCTATTCTATATATTTTACACACTTTACATTTTCAGCACATTAACGAGCCACAGTTTCCCCCCAGGGGATCAATAAGGTATTTCTGGTATTCATGCATCAGAGATAAGACAATTTTATGCTACATGGCAAAAGTATGTGGACACCTCAACACTTAACCCAAGCTATAAAAGCCTTCAGGAAGGCAGCGCCCATCTGAACTTTTGGGTCCAGGCTGAAATATCTCAACTATTCAATTCAATTAGCATTTTATTTTCTACGGATGAATCCCTCTGATTTTGATAATCCCCTTGACTTGACTACCAGTGGGTCAATATTTTCCCCTTTCCTGTAAAAACAGCAAACATTTCCAGGATGGATTCATAATTAAATGAATGATGACTCCCCATGACTCTGATGATCCCCTGACTTCTCCTCCAGCGCCAACGCAGGATTAAGATTCATGATTTCGAGTGAAATGTTTTGAGCATGGCAGATTTTAAGTTTTGTCCGCAGGCCTCTCCCTGAAAAATATTCCACCTCTCTCTGCTGTACTTACATTTTATGCCTCAGATTTTCTTAGAAATGTAAGTATCTAAGTGTAAATCAATATTATTATGATGTGGATAATAATAGCGACCGTGGCTTGGAGAGACGAGATGTTTTAGGAAAATACCCAGACACCTGGAAAGAGTTCCCGTCTTTGTGCTTGGAAGCAACAAATCAGCCAGAAATGTTTGGACAGCAGTCAAACTGCCGGGAGGTCAAACTAGGAAAACACGCGAACAGTCAATGAGCAGATATTCTCCAGTCTGTTTCACCGCTAAACTGCTAAAACAACTGCAAACTTAAATAAACATTTCCCCATTTTTACAATCTTGTGTTCATATCAACAATTACTATAATACAGAAGCGTTTTAGTCGACCAGCGGCCGACAAACATTAACCATACAGGCATCACGGGGGAATTTCAAACTAATGGAAACTACAGATGGAAACTTTCCCAGATCCCCGGCTCATGTCTCCAGTGTCTGTGTGCAATGTGGAGTCATATTCTTCCCAGCCGCCTTGATGTTTTACACTAATTTACCAATGTCTAAAAATCAGTGTTATTGATGTTAGCACCTCTTTTATTACAGTCTCACACATTTAGATTTCGCATCTAAGCACCGGGAGGACCTTGAAACATCGGCCTCCGCAGACCTTGCGAGCTAAAAATAAAACTTAAAGTTGTGTCCTCTAGCTGAGACATACAGTATGCAACCCAAAGAGAGGAGCCGCAGAGCACGTCACCTGATCGCTCAGCTTGAGGAAACAGATTTAATAAAACATATTCTGCTCCAAAAATAGCAAAGGGCTTGACGTCTAGCAAGGACATCATCGCCAAAGCAAAGACGACCGTGCTCGTGCACACACACACAAAGTGTAACGTTAAGCGTGGGTCGGCCATTAATCCTAAAGATGACAGTTAAATCTCAGGATCTTCCTCCTTCTACATATCAAATTGTCTTTCAGACAGGGAGTGGAGACCAAATGTAAGCATGTTTCCCGGGAAAATGTAACTAAAAACCGTAGCTTAATGGATGTCATGTGATGTAAAGTGGAAACTGCAGTAGTACAGTGGTAACTGGGATACAAACCAATCTATGGAAATACCAAAAGTAAACAAGCTGCCGTTTTTGTCGTAGCAATACACACACGCACGATTCAAGTTGTCCTAACAAGTGTAGAAATTTCTCCTTTTATCTTTACTTTGTATTTGACGTTACTTTGGACAAAATCTGGGAGAATCTTTGCATTTCTCAGCTGCTACAATAAAAGGTCGACAGATAATCGACCGGGCTGATTACTGTGCCGTTATTTGGCATTTTGCTTGCTTGTTTTATTTTAGTGATCACCGATAAAATTATTTTAATAAAAAGTGCAAAGAAAGTGTCAGCATAGGAGGAACTTTTCTTTTATAAAACCTCAGGGAGCAAATTTTATTTTTACTTATTAACTTTATTAAAAAAAAGTTGCTGGGAACTTCCTGTATATAACGTTTTAGTTTTAATTCAATATTTGCTAATGGCATTTAAACAACGTTTTGTGTTTGTTATATTCCAAAGTCAATACATTGACTCAAAGATTTTCATTTTTATTCAAAATGAATATTGGTTCCAAATATTGGTTATTGGTTTCATTAACTGCTAATAATCACTATTGGTATCGGCCCTAAAAAAAAAAACAGTATCCGTCGACCCCTAAAGTAAAAAAGTACACCCTAAAGTACACCCTTTCATAGACCAATTAAGTTAATTAAGTTTTAATTCAATATTTGCTAAAGGCAAAGTTTTGTGTTGGAGTTTGTTATATTCCAATTGTTCCAGTAACAATTTTCATTTTTATTGTAAATATTGGTTTGTATTATATTGGTTCCAAATATCAGTTATCGGTCTCATTAGCTACTAATAATTGGTATCGACCCTCAAAAAACAATATCAGTCAACCCCTAGCTACTTCAACTTAGCAAAAAAGGTCGATGATTCAAGTGTCAGCTAAGTTAACATTGACGATAACGTTGACAGTGTTTACCTTTGAGGGGCAACATTAGACTGTCTGCAGATGTTCCACAGAATAAATGACCGAAATCATTCTTGAGTTACTAACTCCAAAGAGTAACTAAAACAACACAGTTCTGGATACAGCTAAAGAGTAGCCAGTACTCACCCTTCTGGTGTTGTCCAGGACTTTGGGGTCAGGCCGGCCGTAGTTGGGAGGGTTGGCGTGGGGGTCGTAGCCCAGTCTTGTCAGCATGGGGGCGATTACTGCCATGTCCCTCACGACATCTGCTGGGATCTTCCCCACCCACTTGGACAAGGCCTCCACATTGACAGGCTTGATGACCTGGTCTGTGGACCTCTCCACCCTGGCCAGAAAAAATGCTGATTAGTTGAATTTACCGACACATTTCAAAGTTTTATTTAAATATTGTTTAATATGGGTTCCTCACATAAATAGTTTTTAAACATTCTGTAAAGGGTTTTGAAGTACTTTTTCTCTTTCACTGAGAAATTCTGCATCTGGTCCCACTAATGCGACCTGGAGCTGAGCGAAATGGAAAACAGTCCTATCATGATAATTTTTTTCATATCAGTTGATATCGATATATATCACGATATACATCAAATCACTATTTCTCTCAAGTTTAAAGGCTCCCTTTGACTCCTCCAACAGATTCTGATAAACCGATAATTTCCAGCTTCTCGTGGCTGATAAGATACAGACAACCATTAATTTCTTTTCGGCGGAGACATTGGCGGAAACACTAGCGGAGAACGAGGGCAGAGGGGACACCGGCGGAGACAATGGCGGAGAATGAGAGCGGTGTGGACATGGCTGGACATTCTACACCTCACATTTCAAACAAGGAAAATTTATACTGATATCGTTATCGTTTTATCGCCCAGCCCTAGCTAGACCGGTGACCGTTTGACCAGTAAAAGAATGCTTTGCATCAAAATGGGTAGCATTAACATTAGTGGAAACATCGACAGACTCAGCCACGCGTTTGAGCTGGGGCTGTCCTAAAAACCACTTTCTGGGCTGCAGAGCTTCGACTTTTGTGAAAAATCTGAGCTTTGCATTAATTCGCAAACAGCAGCTCCTCTCATCCATCGATCTAATCCTATTAGCTCTGATTGGATCACTGATTAATAAGCCAACCCACGACTTAAAACTCCAAACTGTTGCTGAGGAAAAAAATATATAGAAAAGTTCAGCCTGTTTCACAGACCCACAAAAAAAGGAGAAAAAAAGTTAATGCTGGAACATGTCGAGTGTTACAGACCCGCTCCATGTTTCTGAATTCACTGTATCAGCCGTGCTGCAAACACAGTTCCCTCTGAGCCTTGCACTGACAGCCATGTGAGAAAGCTAACACGCATTTAACACCATTTAGTGACCACAAAATGCATGATGCATTTTGAATGCAACATGCACGATATTAGCAATTTAAATCAGTCCCGGCATTAAAGTTGTTAGCTCAGCTTGTCTCCAAATGGCCCACTTAGCAACAGACCAGTTCATCTCTCAGCTCTGTTCACAATAAGCATACGATTGACTGTAATTCCATCACGAGACACTATTAAATATGATTTCCTGGCCTCACTCTCCCAGAAGATCTTGTTAGATATGCTAAATAAGTCACCCTTCACTCTGTCAGTTCAATCCTCTGTCAACATGATCACATCTCATATGTTTTACCATCCATGACTCAGCCTGTCACAAACTCAGCGCATGAACTGAGCAGCTTCATGGAGCTCAGTTATTCGGTTTAAACTCACTGAATATGTCAAAGAGAAACTATGTAAAGAACTGTGGAAGTTCATTCAGTTTTCAGACAAAGATGCAGAGTCAAAGTGCCAAAGATGACATCTGGAGTTTTCAAAAGTGTTTACTTTTAATTAACCACAATTACTAAATTTAGGAGAAATTCAGGCTGCTTTACAATGAAATTAAAATAAGTATCTGTTGTTTATAGAGTGAAGATTGATAATACGCAAACTTTCAATTCATTAGACAAGGGTTTTGGTCCATTTTTCAAAGGAATCCACCATTATTTCATACTGAAGTAAATTATTCATTGTCTGGAATTAAATATTTAACAAACGAGGCGGGTATGAGCTGCTGGGCTGCATCTTTTGTTTTTGGGAATGAGCAAAATTTACTAGTACTGATTGTAGTGACAAAATTATTCTTTTACTATATATTTACTTTAATCACCTTAATTCACGTTATATTCATTAATATTATTATATTAACCTTTGAAATAACCTGAAGTGAACTCATATGGACTTGTGTAAAATCATCTTTCTAACTGTCCTTGGAAGTTTCATTTGTGAGTTAGAAATTTGCTGTTGGAGAGAAAAAGAGACAAGTGTTCTTTGTTTCAGTATGTCTTATCTTAGCGGAGGTAACCTCCCTAATTCTTCCAGCACTGTGTTGTTCCATGATAAATATGTGACTGAATGAGATCTTCTTTGTCAGAAAGCTTGCACCTCTTGGTGTTTGCGTTCTGTCCTTTCAGCTGAAATAGATTTGACTCTGTTGGACCCTTCTTTTATTCTTTTTATCGCTTTAATAAATATACAAAAGACAGCTGCTTTTGTATCGTGATTTATTCCTTCGCTTCTCTGCAAATGCAGTAATTTCCACCACACTGATCAGCAGATTTAATGTCAAATTTATGATGATGTAGATGGCCGCAATGCTAGCAGCCTAACAAACCATGAGGCACACTGATAACGTCCTCCAAGTTCCTCCTTACACACTATAATTGTCCTTGATCTGGCTTTCAAATATCAGGATAAACTAATTTAGATATTGTACAAGCTCCAAATGCATTATGGGTGTAATGGATCAGTTTTATTTTACCTCACAATTAGGTTCCAACCCAATTCGTTGCATTTATACATTGCACCTATCTTTCAATTTGCTCCAGATACTGAAAGTCGTGGTAATTCCTTGTCCAATCCCAAAATGATTTTTCAAAACACTGCATGTTTGCATGTACGGCTGGAGATATACTTGCTGTTTAACCTCGCATCTGGCTGCGTCAGGAGTGTTTTTGTAAATATACTTGCCTGAACGTGACGCGTGTTACTGGAGGATACCTCTAGAGGGCACACAAGAGAGCTCAGACTGTGGACAACTACCGGATGTGTGGGACGAAAACAACAGATATGGTGACACTAGAGGGGGTTAATATCATGTTAACGCTGAGATCAAGGCAGAAACGGCGACAGTGGCGATGGTGATACACGAGGCCTCTAAATCAAGCCCATCGGGGGCCCTGCCCTGACGTTTATATACGTACTGCATCTTGCGTCTGCGTCATGTTAATTTTTGAGTATGTGTCAATCCCATGCAGGTGATGCATGGCAGCCCTCATGCATATGCATAGTTAACAGCAAGTATATCTCCGGCCTAACAAGTTTTTGGGGGGGTTAGTCAGAAAGTATCCACAATAGGCCTACAACTAATAAGAATTTTCATTATCAATTCATCAGTTTCATTATTTATTTTGTCAGTAAAATGTCAGAATGAAAAAAAAAAAAGTACCCATCATAAATCCCTTTAAAAGGAATCAACTTCAACATGCTTGTTTTGTCTGAGCAACAGTCCAAATCCCAAAGATATTCACTTTACCATAATACAAGAGTAAAAAAGGAAAAAGAAAATAGTCACATTTAAGGAGCTGGAATTTGTACAATTTTGAACCAAAAAGCCATTTCTTTTCTTTGGACCGCCCATCTGTTGTCAGATTCTTCAGGTCACTCTCTCCCCTCACATACGTCTGTTTACCGTCTGCAGTCCAGCTTTTTTATCCCCATGTTTCCTGTCTAACTCTATACCTCAATATGGCAATTCACTTTCCTCTAATCCATTTACTTTGCAATCGAATCTTTACACTGTACGGGTATAGTCTCCTGCATGATTAATAGAGTGAGCTGGTTTTGTCATCTCAGGAGGATGGTGGAGATGGTTTCTGAGAGACGGGCCATGATCCAAATATCCACTCTGCAACAAATGGGTAGGGAATCACTTTAGGTAACTCCATCAAGACCCAGGAGGCTGCTAAGTGTTGACGTGGAACATAAACTGATAAAGACAAAGGCTGAGTATAGTGAACGCAGCTCAGCTTCAACGTTAGATGCTCACTGACACATGAATGGAAGATCTCCTCAGTGCACCAACACACACACACACACACACACACACACACACACACACACACACACACACACACACACAACATACAAGTGAATACACAAATGATTCATGGTTTAAAAATAAGTCATTTCCTTGTCAGTCATGTCAGAGCACTGCCACATCACAAAGGCTTGGGAAACAGATTTTCCAATTGAAAAAAATATATGCGTCATGCATAAACGTCTGGGATTTTTTAAAATAGCTGTAAACAGTTTTGCCAGTTGCGTATCCTATATGCAAACTGGCTGAGCCGGGGGATAATCTCTCCTGCCAACTAAACAAAACAGCCCTATTTGGAGGAAATGCGTTCCTTCCCATACTCGTACTAACCTGTACTAACCATAGTACAGATAATGAATCAATTATCCGATGGACATAAACTTACTCGTTCTGGAAGAGGAGATTGTCCTCTGAAATAAAACTGCTGAAACAATCGTTTGCTGCACGTAAATAGATCAAGTTGCCTTTGTTTTATACACCAACCATTCCCAGAAACAAAGCCTGCCACTTTCTTATTCAAAAGTTTGGCCGTCTGGTGCCATTTTACACAACTGAATACTTCTTATATTCAAGAGAAAGTAGGAAAAAAACAAAAAAACCTTTAAGGGTACTGGTATTTAGGGGTTGATTATCGGCCTGGCTGATTATTAGGGACGATATTTGGCATTTTGCCGATTATCTGTATCAGGGTATTATTTTAATGATTGGCAATGGCAAATAATAAATTGAAAAATATATTTTTTTTAATTTTTTAACTTAAATTTTCACTTGACTTGATGAAAACAGTTGCTGGGAACTTGCTGTATATGATGCAGAAAGTCTCAGTTTTGATTAAACATTTCACAAAGAAATTTAAGAAAATTGTTCTAAAATTATAAAAATTGACATAAAGATTTCATTTTTATTGTATTGTGTAGGATATCGGTTCCAAATATCGGTTATGGGTCTCATTTACTACCAATAATCAGCATCGGTAACGACCCTGGAAAACCAATATTGGTTGACCCCTACTGGTATCATTTTTTTTAACAATACATAACCAAAGAAGACCAAAATTAACATTAATCCAGATAAAAAGCTGCTGTGAGTTTAATCTATAGTACGGCCCACTTACAAGTCGAGTTGGCTCAAAGAAGCAAACAACAGTTACAACTTGTTAAGCTGAGGATAACCTTGAATTGGGAAAATTGCATTTATCTAAAGCACATTTTTAGTTATTAATATTAATTTGAGCCTTAATTGTGTTTGACTTTCATGTTGCTCCTGCATGTGTGGAGCTGTGCTATGAATGAAGGCCAGACGCAGATACTCAACAGCACAATAAAACGAGGCACACAATCCGGGTATATAAATATCCGTTTGTTTCCTGTCATCAATCTAAAATCATTTGCACCCACACTGCTGAACGAGCGATGCACACACATCTCTCATCTTGGCTTTAAATGTGATGTGACAAAAAACCTTTCTACCCATCACATGACCACTTCCCTTCAGGCTGATGCTCCTAATGGCCTCCAGCTTGTCAATTATTCATTGCTGGGCCTCCTTTACCCAAGGTGGTGTTCTGTATCACCAACGGCTGATAAGAGTGAATTGGATAGAGACATCAAGATCACAAACTGGGAGGAGGGATGGCACGGCTCCCTGTTCTGGGGTAAGTAATGGAGTAAGTCGCTCAGCTAGGCAGGGCCTCCACTAAATCAAGGTCAGGTAATTGATGGTAATGCTAAGACAAGGTCCCGCTCTGGGGCCTGGATGCCCACTGATTGAGATTTTCACGTAGATAGAGACCTGGAGCTGTGGGATGCTGGGGAGCGAGGAGTGCTGGTGGTTGTAGCGGGCAAGAGGCATTATCTGCCAGGTGTCATGGGGGTTGACTTTAATGCACTGTGGGCAAAGTACTTGAGAGGAGGTGGGGCAAAATGTTTATGATGGTAAAAGGTAGTTGTGCTGCCCCGAAGGCTACTTGTGGCTGGCCTCCTCTTACATTAAATTGTATCAGGACCCATTTAAGGGAGAGGTAAGATTTTGGCCCAAAGCCTGGAATAGCAGACATGCAGACTGTGTGCTGAATAAAAACTACTACAGAACGCATACAAAGTGGAAATCTTAAAGCAGTGATACTCGACTCACGGCCCAAATCTGGCCGACCCCCGACATTCTCTAATTCACAGTAAAAATAAAGTGATTCACAATGAGAATTGTTTTTGTACTTTTAGTGTACACGAGGAGCCAGAGTGCATAAAACAGCATCAAAGTAGAGTTTGTTTATCAAAAAAAGTGCCAGTGGAGGATCCACTCCACCCCTCCACAGAGGTCCCAGCTGAGTCCCCTATGTCCTAAAATCCTAAAAACGCCTGAAATGCAACAAACGTCCTCAAATCACAGAAATGTCCTAAAATCCTAAAAATGGAAAAAAAAAATGCAAGAAACGTCCTAAAATGCTACAAATGCCTCAAAATCCTACAAATGTCCTAAAATCCTAGAAATGCGCTAAAATCCTAAAAACATCCTAAAATCCTAGAAACTAGCAGGATTTAGGATCAACTTTTATTGTAACTGTAGTTCATTTAATAATTTTGTATTTTACTAGTTTACAGTAGTTTAGAGGAGATTTCAAAATATATATCTAAAAATATTGTGATAATTTTTTAAAGCCATAACGCCCAGCCCTAATCCTCACTGACTGACAGGTGAGCCAACCAGAGCCAAATTAAGAATGGAGAGGTCACTGACAAATAAAGTGGCCACAAACATGGCTTGATGTGCAGAGAGATTTGACACAGCTGTATTGACTGTGGTAGGATAACTTGCAGGAAAATAAATGGGCATAATTTCTTCGATCAACGAGACATTATGGGTTAACTGAAAATGACACCAAAGTGACACGAATATGTCAGTCACTAGAACACGTCCGCATAAATAATAAAGTGGATGTGAATGGGCAATTTAGTTTGAACCAGAGGCCAGCAGTGTGACGCTGTGGCTTTGAATTATGTGAGTTCCTACAGTTTAAGGCAAATTAAATGTAAAACTTTTAAAGACTTTTTTAATGCCACTCAGGATGAAATTTAAGACCAATTTTTACAGCAACCAAAACTGGAAGAAAAAAAACATGAACCATGTACCAACTTTTTTTCAGTGAAGTTAGATCTGCTTAGAATTAGGAAACAAGTAGCATTTATTGGCAATTTTTATTATGGATTTTGTGTGTGTTATTCTGTATGTGGGATTATTCAACAGTTTTATTTCTCATTGTGAATAGTTTAAGAAGAGGGATTATTTTTGTTTTTTTCATTTAACAATAGATGTTACCAATTATTTTGAGATTTTATAAAATTATATAATCCTTTTTCCTATGGCTTAGCATTTTTCAGACTTTTGATAAATTGATTTAAGGCATTTTAATGCCATTTAAGGCCTTATTATTAGATTAATGAATTCAATGCCTTTTAAGACTTTTTAAGGATTTGCAGGATCCCTGGTCTACAGGTGCTGGTCAAACTAAACATTTGCAGATCAGAACAGAAGTAAATGGGCAAACAGAAAAACAAATCAAACAACAAATAGTTAAGTAAATCTTCTGTATAATTTTGTAGGAATTCAACCTCTTAAAGTGAAATTCAGAGGTTTGGAGCAACCACGAGAGATCAATCCGACCAGGAATTGGTTATGACCTGGAGATCAATGTTGCATCAGAAAGCCCTTTTGGACTTTGTCTCTGACTGTTCCAGTTAACAGTGTCGTTTGTTGTGGACATGCAGGACAGAGCAGTGTCTCCGTACCTATCTGCAGCTCAGCTCAGAGGGCTCTGGTTAAGGCCCCCATTCATTAATATTTGATGGGAATCAATCTGTGGAGGGGTGACGTGTGCACTAAACGACCACAGATCTGCATCTGGATCCCAAAGAGCTCTTATCACCCTCGCTCCCGGCGGACGTTTAGTACACTTTTGGCCTCGTGTTTGTTTTTGGTGATGCATTCTATAGCTGTGCAAGGAAAAAAGTTCAACGCAATCCCTGTTTTAACCAAAGTCCATTTTCCAGTCTGGACACAGCTGCTGATGAAGAGTATTACGAGAGGCGAAGACATTGTTTTTCGGAGAAACTCAAGGGTCCTTGTCATTGAGCCGTAGCAGTCCATTGTTGAGGTAGCTAAAGAGCACTTGAGTCTCCATGGTGTCTTGGCTGACGCCCTCTTTAGATGAGCAGATTTTTAAGATGTACAGATTCACCAAACAGATGGTTGATCATGTATCTGACACACCAAAATAAGAGCTGTAGTGCTCTAAATTTGGGTCATCTTATTTTTACCAAGAAACCTTAACACAATAATGGAGATCCTGGTTTAAAACGTTGGTAATCTACTGATTTATCAATGAAATTTTCAATGGAGGCTGCAGTTCTTGAATTTGACACAACATGATCGGTCAGAGAAGCTAGAAAATTCTCAAGAGGTTAGCAACTGTGTCGAAACTGGGTAGCGTGTTTTAACCTACATTAAAAGCTCAAATGGCTCAATGTGCTTTAGGGCTGTGCGATATGACGAAATATATCGTCTGACGATAATAAAGTCTATCATTTCATATTGTGTTATATCGTTTATTTCTTTTACGTCATCTGATGACATTTGGCGTCCGTCCGTGTGCACGGCACCAAAACAAACAATCCTGGAATAACTGAAAAACTTGTTCTTATAGCAGCAGTGTATTCAACTTTATTTTATGACAGTTGCTACTTTATTTAACTTTATTCTAACTGTAGTTCATTCAACAGTTGTGTATTTTAGCGGTTAACATTAGTACATAGGACATTTTAAAATGGATGAGATATATACTAAAATATTGCAATATTATTTTAAAGCCATATCCCCCCTGCAATAGCTTGAACCTTAGATTCTGGATGTTTCGTTGACAGATTTACGAGCTCTTCTTTACGGACTGTGGGTTTCAGGGTTAACAAGGCCTTACCTCAACCACAATAACTTCTTTCAAGCTCATGTGTCAGCAAATACCAGCACTGCTGAAGAGTCCTTGAGAGAGAATCCCAGTGTTTTGACGTCACTGGAGACGGGCTTGTAAAAATAGCATTTGTCTATAAGGCTGAATCATTTATCCTTGTAGCTGTGTATTGAGGTTAAGTTTTATCAGGTCACAGATCTGATATCAGCTGAGTGTTTGCTTGATACTCGGGCTAGGCAATATGGAGAAAACCAAATATTCTTGATCATATACTTCAATATCTATATTGTGGTGATATTGTTCGGTTGACTATTGGTGCTTACAGAGAATATTCACACAATGAGATTTTTGATCAGTTATGATCAGTAATTTGGATATAATGACTAATTGGGTAAAGGTATATAATGCAACAGTCTGTTAAGTTCAGAGGCGTACACCACCTAACTGTAATGCAGACTTTAAACAAGAAAAAGACAAAACTCAAGATTTTCAAAATCTCATATCACAAAATGCAGTTAACAAAACCTGAGGCCGACTGCTCATCCTCCTCATCAGTGGTAGGAAAACTGGGTCCCATGGGCCGAATCCAACAAAAATATCTGATCAAAGTGGAAGTTTCCCTTTTACATTAGCATTATAAATTTTAATTTTTCCCCCACAAACCTAATAAAGATAAGATTGTTAATATAAGGCTCATGTAAAATAAATAAATTAAATAAATATTACAAATTGCAATCAATGCCCCCACATTAAGAGAAGCGCGCAAATTCAAAACTACTGATTAAAAAGCAAAATGCTCACACCAGAGAAGCTAATAACGAGAGAAAGGAATTGGGATTTTTGCTTAAAAAATGCTTAAACTGTTGATTAGTTGTCTAAATAGTAGCTGAATTATTTTATGTTGACCAACGAATTGATTAACCGGCTAATTATTGGTAAAGTGATGAACCTGTTCTGCCTATCTAGTTGTCAAAGCACTGTCACGCTACGGCATGAACAGAAAATCCGTAAAACCTGCGGAGGTGATTTAGCTGAGTTCATTTTTTGGTGAAGCACCACAGTACAAACATAAGCTGCTGTAACTCCATGAGTCCTCACCAACCCACGGTAAAAAAGGCATTCACCCTCAGATACAATTCTTAGACAAACTGTTTTAAAATGTCAGTCTCACTGAATGATCATTATATGGGCTTACAAAGTGCCTTAAAAACACTGGCCCCCAAATAAACACTGCAGAAAAACAACCATGACTGCACTTAACTGCTGACCCCTGGTGTACCCCGCAGCCTCCACGTTTCTCCTCATAGTGAAACAGATCAAAGTCACGCAACTCAGGAAGGAAAACAGAAGGAAGGAGAAACGAAATACGCAGCCAATTAGACTTTTTCAGCTGGAGGAAGGAAACCTACCCTCCCATTTCACTAAAGAGGAAGTGCGATGAGATCATAAAGAAGTGCATTTGGGACGGGAAAACTGCTCAGTGGATGCAAGGCCTTTCAGTAAAAGCCATGAGTGTTCTCATACGCAGACAATAACAAAACGTGGCCCGAATGTCTCTGGAGGATATGGAGTGTGTTCTGGTGCGACGTGGCAGGAAGAGAGTGGTAGCAAAGGGGGTGGGGGGGCAGATAGAGGCAAGGAATGGGGTTGCACCCCTTCAGGGGTTCCTCAATGACTTCCAGAGGCCAACCTCCCAAATCACTGAAACCAGGAAAGCAGGAAAACCTGCTTACATAGTGAAGTGCAGACATAATCTCATGTGTTCACTAATGTACAGGTTCCTCACTGTGCTCGGCCTTAGGATGTTTAATATCCAAATGAAACGTAATGATGGAAAGTCTGGAGGCTTTGTGAAAACATGGGAAGGATATATTCCAAGGCCATTGGTGCATGCTTATTTTTAAGGCCTGGCGAGTGAGATTTAATAGAGAGTGATATCTACGACCTGACACACTACTTCTAACATGTCATTTTTCTTCAGGTTAAGAGCAGATCTATACTTTCTCTCCCCTCCAGGCCAAGTACTTAGAAGCTAAGTAGACACGGGCATGTCCGAGCTCATTTCTATTGCACTGGGAATGTGATATATGGCAGGCCCCGGCTCACCACATGGAGCTTGTGAGGCTGGTGAAAATCACTTGTAACGACAGCAAATATTTAACCACCATTACATCAGCAACGAGCTATTCAATAAGTCTGCAGCTGCGGAGGAAGCATCTAGTAAAAATGAATCCTCTGTAAACATTGCTTTCTCATTATCAGCTTCAGCGGTGATACATTCGGTATCATGGAGATGACGGGCAGCTTCCTGAAACTGCATTCCAAGCAGGTCGAGTGTCCAAAAATGTCAAGGAACCTCTGACTAAAGAGAACGGAAAAAGAGAGCCAGCATGACACGGTGATGGATGGTGATTCAGCCTCTGGAAGAAACCACTTTGGAGCTGGAAGCACCTAAATGACCCCGATGCTTAGTTTAAACATACGCTGGTAAAGACAAGGGGCCACTGACCCCAATTTTACAAGGTCGTGAACTCAACCCTAATAATGTAATAAACAAAGAACAACAAGACAACAA
Organism: Plectropomus leopardus; assembly: GCF_008729295.1. NCBI lineage: Eukaryota > Metazoa > Chordata > Actinopteri > Perciformes > Serranidae > Plectropomus > Plectropomus leopardus. The sequence goes on along the minus strand of NC_056467.1, from coordinate 1,757,739 downwards.
TGGAGCTTCTCCATTACAGTTTGAGGGAACTGCTTCTATTTTAAATCTACTCTTAAAAGGCATCATGGGGGCCAATGTTGTAATTACTCTTGAGTTGTGTCTGGACATAAAAACATGGACAAGTCTCTCCCAGAGCTAAAAACAGAACAGATCAAAGACAAAGTGACAATAGCCAGAGAGATGTCTTACTCCATGGCTACAATTAGCACAATTACAGTGTAAATAATGAAACGTTAAAGTTGAAGCAGACTCGACAGTGTCAGACTACAGATTCTATCTAATTAAAAAGAGCCAATGATGATCTTTCTGCTACAAACTATTTTTCCCGATAAGACTTAAATTATCACCAAAACTCAAAGCATGGTGACAGTCCACTGGCGTCCTTGCTGCATCTTATACTTTCAAAGTATGAGTTGGGGATGTCAATGGTTAACTGTTTAATCCTTTAACACCTGGATCGACATCAGCTACTGTCAGAAGTCTTAACTTAGCATTCAAACCTCTAAAACCTGAGAAAATTAGTTTGATTTCCTGAGGAAACAAACGTAATGAGCAAATTGGCAAGAAATGTCCTGCAAATTGCAAAAAAAAAAAAGAAATTAAAAGTCGACAAGGACATTATCTGAAAATCAGCTGGGGGGGATTATTAGATATTTTAAAAACAACTCTTTTTATAACTCTCTTCATTAAATATCAAAATTATGTTACAGATAAAAGAAAAAAATATACATACATTTTTATCACTTTCTTGAGGTCATTTTCTTGTTTGTTTTTTTTTTACTTTATTTTCAAGAAATGGTAACTTTTTACTAATTTCTTGCTATTATTTGGGCCATGCTTGCTGCCCTCTCCCCATGTTTTATATCGACACGTTATCAGTATTGGCCAATATTGGCTTTAAATAAAATATCAGATTTGGCCAACATGCTGATTTGTGCCTTTATGACAAATCGACATTTTTATGTTTATTTATAGCCAAATAAAAAGTGGAGAAATTTTCACCACAAAACAATCGAATTTCACCATCTCTAAATGGATAGCTCTTTGAAATGCAGGCCTCTTGTTTCACATCATTTTGCATTTTTTAAATTATAATTAATCACTTAGTTACCGGTCACTGAAACCGACATCCCGAGTATGCGTGCAGAACAAGACATCAGAGCTTAGGGTTTGGGCTGGGGAAGAGGAAAAGGGAATGTAGGAGCTGTCAGCATTACTTACTTGGAAAGAGAAACTCCTCCAGCTTTCCCAATGAGCTCCTCGTGGTGGAGGACAGCATCATTCCAAGGAACGTCAAGGAACTTCAGCAGCGTCTTCATCCACTTCTCAGGATGAAGGACCAACTGTTCGTAGTGCACAGGTAGGCATTTATCCGATGCCTCCAGGCACTGTGTGTACATGGTCTCTATGGCCCGATTCCACTTGGTCAGGCAGTCCCGGTAGCTGCTCAGGTCAAAGCCGGCGATAGTTACCTTCCGTGAGATCATGGAGTGGACCGAGGCCCGGCCATCGCGAATCATGAGTACAAACTTGGCACGGGGAAAGATTTTGGCCAGATAGGAAAGCGACTTCAAAGCAAAAGGGTCCTTGTTGCAGAGAAAGTTGGCGGGCTCTCCATGTTTGACGATGATTTCCAGCAGAAAGGCCTGCATGGCGGCGTCCAGCACCTCATCTGTTACACCGGCCTCGTCCAGGCGCATCTTCTCCCGCCCCGAGCGGCTCCACATCTGCTTCATGGCCAGGATACGAGGGATGACGCGAGTTTCTTCGCCACAGCGCACCTCGGGGTGGGCGTCCAGCATGGCTCGCATTAGCGTGGTCCCGCTGCGGGGCACTCCACCGATGAAGATGAGCGGCATGTCTTTGTTGTAAACAAAAGGCGTGCTGAGATTCTGGCCTGTCCGTAAGGTGGTCCTCATGCTGCCCCCCAAAGCTGACAGAGGCAAGATCCCGCCCGGCTGGCTTCGCTCTTCGATGCGATGGTGGCACTCCATGGCGTGGCGGCCCAGGTAGAAGACCGTGACCGAGCTGATGACCAAACAGGCCACCAACAAGTTCTGTTTCAGCTTGCCAATCATGTTGCAGGCCACAGACGGGAGAGGACAATATCACCACAGGGGCAATTTAGGGGGAGGGACGGGAAAAAGGAACTGAATCAAGGTCCCCACCCTTTATGGTTGTTTGCTGGGAACCGGGCATGGATCGAGCTCCCTGGTGCACAGCAGGCGTCGAGTCCCCAGCTCCATGAGGCCTGGACACAAAACACAAAAGAGACAATTAGGCTACACCTACATTACATTTTAAATTTAACATGCATCAGTATTGCTATGTTTCACTTTGGCATCCTCCATAATTCTGCGTTTTAGCAGCACTAAAACGGAGCTATTTGGAAATGCTGCTGTCCCCGTTTTATTTTGAAATCTCCAGTGTGGACAGGAAGGAGTTTGGAAATGCTGGCATGGACACCCCTGTTCACTTTCTGAGCTATGACGTGTCCTTCTCTGATTGGTCGTGCCCAATTCACCTGAGCCTCGATTATCCGTTGTTATTTAGAAGAATAATTCTTTATTGTCACGGGTACATTGTACAGGGAAATTGTTCTTTAAATTTACTTGCGGAGCAATGAGCAGCGGCGTGCCTGAACCTGAATGATCATGGGAAATGTGTTTTAAGGCACGTTAGTATGAATGGAGATTAAAGCTGCTGAAACACTCAAATGGACTGGGATCGTTTTTGTTTTTAGACTCCGTCTTAAAATGGAGTAATGTGGATGTAGCCGTAATTCTGATTATACAGCAGGGCAACATTCACCATGCAAAATTACCAACAAAACCTAATCAAAAGAACCATTTCATGTCCCAGATTTGAAAATAATTCATGTGACAGATGTCAGGCACCAGGACACTCCACTGTCATTATTGCAAACACATAAATCATCATTGGAGAATGAATTTACAGAAGAGAAATTTGTCAAGCAGAGTGATCGCCGCGCTCCCTTTATTTGACGGGCCTTTTGATCTCAGGCCAACATCACGGTGCAGTTTCACTTTGCAGAGAGCCTTGAATCACAAAGTTGACACAGAACTGCTTTAAACACGATTATGACAATGGAGTTGCCACCAGAAATACTAATGGACTCTGTCTCCCAGATGTTTTAAGGAGAGTGAGTGAAGAGAATTCAGTGCCCACTGAAAGATAAATGACTCTCCGCTGACAGGACACCAAGAAAGTAGAACAACAAATCTGTGCATTTAACCAAAAATAGCTTTTTGTTTTCATCCTGCCAGACATCACTCAGGCTTTAATTCTCAGGTAGCACATACATCATCTGTGACATTTAGCCTTCAGTCTCTAATTTTGGCATGCACACATTTTGTAGACAGGGCAATGTGTAGTTGCATGTAAAAAAACAAACACAGAGACACTTCCCGCACATAAATTCTACACACCGCAGTGGGCTGCCTGACAGCTTTTCCTCTGCTGCTGGACAGTAAAAGCTGTCTGCTTACTACAGCTTATTTGTTAAAGGGTTTTCTCGGTGCTGGCCCTGCAGCCACAGTCACCTTCCTGAACAAACGACCTGGCTGGGAAAGGAGGAGGTGCAGGGCGAGGGCATGCCTCAGCAGGTCAGTGCATGAGTGCCTCACTTACAAACCACATTCAGTCTGCTGGAAGTTTCTTATTAGGTTAACCTGGCCTGAAGAGAAAATGTTGGAAATAGTGGTGGGTAGTAAGTCAACTACAATTTTATTACCATTAACCTTTAACAATCAGCATTATCAGCAGCATCACTGACATAACTCATCTCTCATTCTGCCCTGTAACTCACACAAGTCATATCTACACCAAATCCAGAAGGTTGGAACAGTGGACTTATTATCTAGATTACTAGCAAGAGTAACCAAGATGGTGTGGGTGAGTGTTATTTTGTTTCTGTCCAGTCGAAAAGTGTGTTTTATGAGTTAACGAGGAAATTAAGCCTTGTCAGTCTTCTGTGACCATAGAAAGATTAATTCAAAAGGTGTTAAGTTGTATTTCGTTGTTTAAGAAGGAAAATAGGTGTGAGAATATTACTTTCCTTAACATTTTAAGGGTTTCTATTGTGTATTTTATTTTAGTCTGAAAAGCCCAAAAAAAAAAAAAAAAAGGAATGAAATGCTACATACTGCCCAAGCCTAATCTACACAGTCAGTCGAGATTTTCAATTAAAAGATCTAAGCAAGAACACACCTCAGACGCAATAGCACCTTGCCAAGAAATACCAATGAATGAAATCAATATGTTGACCTGCATGTCAGTAGCCAGGCTCCAGTAAGGGTTTTGTGCCTTTTTCCTGTGTTAATAAGTGCTTCTCTATCTTAAAAAAGTCATGCTTTGGAGTCAAAAAAATAGAAAAATATAGCAAAAAACAGTAGCAAAGATTTCAGGAGCCACTGGCTGCTGCATCTACATGCCCTGCTGTTGTCATAGCAACATTATATTCATTACACCAGTCAGTGTCAAGACCAGCAAAGTGCAGTTTCACCGTTTGTGTCACTGTTTGTGTGTGGCTTTTTATAGGACCCGTTTTTCATCTGGCCCCTGCAGACTAATAAAGTATAGCTTTAGTTATATGGTCCAGAATGAAATGTTTTAGCCTCACAAACCAGTAACCTGATTTACTTGCTGTCTGTTTGCACACGCTCCACGTCATGGTGAGCATGATGGTTAACAGGCTCTGTCAGCGTTGTTCTGCAGCAGTGCCACGGCAGGGACTCTCTCTGGCATCACCATGTGACAGGCTGCTGCTCGTCACAGCACAGCAATGAACCCAGTGCAGCAGACTCCCCCCTACATGGTGTTTAGGGGGATGCGTATTCGTTTGGGCAGAGCAAAACAGAATGATGCAACACGCTGTCATCGCTTTTGTTCTAACTCATGAAGTTTTAATTAAGGACGCCGTTCCTTTACAGCAAAATACAGAACAGCTGACAGAATTTACTGTCCTGGGAGTGTGTGAGAGTCTGAAGATACACGGAGATCCCAGGGTCCTCAAACACAGCTATGTTTAGAAATGCTTTTCAGAGTAGTGTACATGTTTGGCAGGCAACGTCGACTGCTGACGAAGGCAGAAATCAACAATTTCCATCTGTGCCCAGCCCTGACAAAACCACATACTGGCTTAAATACTAGACTAGAAGACAGGAGTATGATACATGGAGATGAATAAAACATTGCTGACTCATCCTCAAAAGATGTGAAGACTGCAGGTTTGGATGGGGATGGTACCACAGGAAAAAATAAAATAAAATACAAAATATATATATTTATATATACACGTGTTTATATATATTTAAATAAAGGATCAACTACATCATCTACATGTCTAAATGCTATTCAAGAAGTTTTTACCACCCGACAAGATTACATGCTTGGATAATCACTGAGATCTTGTTGGATGAAATTGGCTACATTTATGCTGAATTTTGGCAAAAAAAAAAACCCACAAAAAAAACTATTAGCTGCTGGCAGATCAATTGCAAAAATACTGGTTGGTATATATATATATATATATATATATATATATATATGAAGGGATTTGGATCAGTATATTTTTTTAAATTAAATAAAATGCCACCGATCGATTGCTTTCACTCCAGAAAACAACACAGGTTAAAAAAAATAAAATTGCAATCTACCGAAGTATATATATTTGTTTAACCCTTTAAAACCTGAGCAAATTTATTGGATTTCTTTAAAGGCATTGGGAGAAGACAATGAGCAACTTAAGAAGAAATAACCCAAAATCTAACAAGAAAATTAAATGAAAATTAGCACAAAAATGGGAAAGGAAAAAAAGGCTGGACTGACTGGAGAGAAGTTCTTAAAAATTATAACAATTCTGTGACATAATTTTAAAATATGAAACTATACTTTTCTGGACATTTCCCCCATTATTAAAAAAAACCTAAAACAATTTCTAAAACTACTAATTTCTTACAATTTTCAGGACATTTTTAGCCAAGCTGCTCCACCCATATTTTAAAAAGAAATCAATTCAGAGTCCAAAGGTTTTAATATTTGTGAAAGACATCTGCACGCAGCTCAAGAAAACTGATGTCAATCCAAATTTCAAAAGGGTTAAACACTGTAAACGAGCATCACAACGACAGGAGTCAGGCTGCAGCCAAAGGCCGGGACCTGAGCTGCTGATGCCTTTTTGGGAATAAAGAACTGACCAAGGGGAAAATATCTAAATACATGTTGTGTTTAAGCAATAAAAAAAGCTCATGTGCTGAATATCATTGAATCAGTGCACGCTCGACAAGAATCCAACTGATTGACTGAAGTTTGTATATTCTGTATTGTGTTTGAATTCGGCTGCGACAGAGTGTGGGCCAATGCATCGCCCTGCCATCTGTTTCCCCTCTGACACCATGCTGCCATCTTCTTCTCAGTGGGTTACTTGTACCTAATGAGCCAAGTGGCTGTTACTGCTTTTAAGCAAACATCCTCCACCGTTACCTCGTAGTTACACAAGTGAGGAGCATTTCACAACACAACACTGCAGCTAATTCCTTGCATTAGCCTCCCTGTGAGAAGGAGCTCATGCAAGACTAAGCTGCAGATAAATGCTTCATGTGTTACCTCCGCGCTGATACTGAGGAATGTCAAAAATGTGTAAAGGCTGTAGAAAAGTTCTTACGGTGCAGCATCTGACGGTGTTTATTTATTTATTTTTCCTGTTGTGGGCTTTGTCTTTTCTCTCAGCCCACCCACGCGTTCTCACATCTCTGAGTCTTCTCCTTGGTGATTCAGCATTAAAGGGAGGGGGGACGTCACAAAGCATGCCAGGCTGCCAACACCTTTAGTCTATTAGTGGGAATAAAAGAGGGGTCTGCCAGTTCCCCAGGGCTGCTGCCACTGCCCTTAAAAGTCCACCCTTGGATAGGATGAGTGCAACTCAGGTATAAGTATACACTGTATGATTTTAGCCCGTTTTTGGACCTGATTTTTGAGCCACACAACTCATTTTAGAGTCGGGCCGAATTTCAGCGTTGTTTGCCTTGCAGTGTACTAGGGCATTAATGATTCATCAATCGGCATCCATATATAATCGATATACAATTTAATGAGCAACGCTCAAGCATCATCGACACAAACTGAAAACATCCATATCATCCTCTTTCATATGTGCCTTTAGTATGAGGGAAGCATTTTCTATATCAGTTTGTTTTCAGAGAAACTCAGGGTTAACAGACACAACACACGTCATATGTAAACAAAACCTGTACTCAGGAAACACATGCCGGACATCTCACTCTGCTAACTTCTCGTGACAGCAACATTAGCTGCTCAGTTTCAACCATGTTAGACTGAAAAAAACATGCATGCAGGCTGAAATTCATCTGTGCTGTTTGTCGGGGGACGCAGTGACTTAAACCAGCGGTGAGTGAGAGAAAGCATAAATAAATATTCATTGGTTAAGTTCTGAGTAGAGGAAAAGTCTGCTAGCCTTTAAGCTTATTTATGCAATGCAAAATGCCATAGGCTTATGTTATGCTGAAGTTTTAGGAAAAAGATCCTGTGCTGAGTTTTAAATGAAAACATTTGTTTTCCAGAAAGCATTTTCAAACAGAAACCAGTTGCTTTTTTATTAATTATTTCCAATTGCTTATATGTTGTTTTTATCTTTTTTGGGCCAAAAGCACATCGTACAGTGTTTGCCCAGCTTAAGTCTTACAAGAGATTTAAAACCATTGTTTCAAGGAAGACTTCAAAACAGCAGCTGCAAAGACTGATACAGGCAGACGAGCAACCAAAAGATGTATTATCTCATTAACAATCATCTATAATAATACGAGAATGGAAAGAGTTTTGCATGAAATGACAGGAAGCAAAGCAGGTGAGTAACTGATTCTGAGGAGGACAACACTAAAAGGTGAGATACAAGGTGGTGGATGGTGAGAAAGACGAAAACAAAAGAGTCATCTGTGTCACCACAAAACAGCAGAAACAGTCTAAAGGATAATAAAGAAGTACTGAAAGCAGTGATAAGCTCTTCATTTGTCAGTAATATTTCCGAGTCGCACTGGTGCTCCGTGGTTGCAAACACCTCACAGGCTCACACTACCGACACTACAAAAACTAACAGCTCTCAGGTTCATATTTTCATAGTATTTGCAGGTCATAGTTGTGCTCTATGGCCACAAAATGTGACTAAATGGTCAAAGCTCTGCTATGCGTGTCTGTGAGGGGCAGAGAGCTGTAGGAGAGAGCAAGAAAAACGAAATGCCGGTGACAAATAAAATATTGTGACAATTAATAGTCGATGTTCACTATCTAGTCATTTTATATATCCCATATGGAACAACATGCGATACCTCAAATATATCTGATATATCACCCGCCCCCAGATTAGGACACTGCACGTGTATCAGTATTATTTGGTGGATTTTTGTCTTGAATCTTTCCGCAAAGCATTATTGATAAACCTGCCAAAACATGGGAATAAAAACTAGAAATGGCCCTAAAGATTTGAGATGGAGTCCCTCCAGAGGTGGAGCATTATGAATGTCTGGCTGATAACAAACTGCGGTCGAGATTCAGAGCAGTGTCGTGTTACATCTTGCACCGGGGCTGAAATGTGTTTGTGTTAAATTAATTGAGGCTCTTCTCTCCTGTTACTGATATTGTATCCTCCTTGTAGGATATTTTTTTCCATTGATCTGTTAGGGGAAGCAGCGGAGGCTGAGGCTGCTCTCCACGGGGCGACGGTGAAACCAAACCACATCAACACTTAATAACGAGGGCGACTCTGCGCCTCATGAAGCCCAGCTGTGAGAGGTCTGGGAAACTGAAAAGGAAAAGAAAATATCAGGAAACCAGGAATCGTACAAAGTTTCCTCTCACTTCTCGATCATTTCTACTCTGACATTTATTGCTTGATAAGAATGCCAGCCAGGTTAAACGTTTTGTTTTTTTCAATTAAATGTTCCAATGCTTAGTCCGAGGCTGGTTCTTGGCATGGGCCTGCCTCATCAACACCAAACACAGGCATCTTTAGCCCCGAAAAATTCTTACTTAGAGCTGCTACTGTTACTGGGGATGGTGATCAAAACAGGGTGCTATTGAGGACCCAGTTCCGCTATTTTTCAAAACCCAAAAATCAATAACGTTTGAGCTTCCATGGCCCCTATAATGCAGCATTACATCTCGAGTCGAGTCACAACATTTAAATACAGTCACTGGTCCGCATACATCTTCATCATCATCCACTCGCAGCAGCGGTGGTAAGCACACCCAAACTTTGTAGCACGTCTCGTCAGTTAAAAATAGTAATCAAATGTTGAAATCCGAGTTGAAATCAGTAGAATAAGAGCTAGTTATCTGGATAAATGAGGTTCCATAAGGTTTCATTGCTCTGATCATCTATAAAAAATAATTAAAACTACTGATGACAAGATTTTTCAAAGTAAATATTTCAACGAAAATACAATAATTATTTCCTAATTACTAAAAACATGACTGAAAGTAACAGTAGACATTAACAACACTTAAGTGTGAAAATGACCGAATTTTTGAAACACAAACAAAACATTTTCATCGATATTTCATCAAATTAAAAGCAATAAAAGCAAATCCAGTTTTGATGAAAACAGATTGTCACCTTGTCTTTCCATCAAATAACAGAGAAGCATCAATATTGGTATTGATAAGAACTTGGATTGTTAACAAGTCTTGATAATGGCATCAATATGAGTAAAAATTAACAATCTCCATCCCTAATTGTCACTAAAGAAAATGACAGTGTTGTAATTTCCCAACTCCAGTGTCAGAGACCCCTTTTCCCCTTGATTAATGGCAAGTCTCCAGGACAGCCTTACTTATTTCACAGTTTCGTACATGTGCATATCAAAAGCTCTAATTAACAGTACTCAAATACTGAAAACAAACACTACGACCAAACACAACCACCTCAGCACACGGTGAATTCGTTTTCTTTTTTTTTCACGTCTATTTAATGATGCATGATAACAGCCATCCTGACAGCAAACTGCCTCCAAACATCAGAAGAACCCAGCCAAAAATGAGACACTGGCAGTTAATTTGTCCAAATGCTGAATTTAAAATTTAAAGTCAAAGTAACATTCTTCCACTTCAGACACATCTCCAAACTTCTGTTCAATCTTTACACACACTGTGCAGCTGAGACAATCCTGATTTTGTAAACCTGCAGGCTGATCCCCTGCAGTGCTGGTTTTGGTATGCCAGGAAGGAAAGCAGAATAAAAGGACAGCAGGAGGGAAATTTACTGTGATCCATAAAGCACTTAATAGCACGAAATGGCGAACTGTAAATTAGCTGAAGTTTTGGAAAGAAATAAGATCTTTTGGAGATCATATTTTTCAAAGCAGCAGCTCTTTGTGCAGAAACGTGGTGTGTTTTGATCTGTGTGATACGGGCGGACATGACCGCTCAAGTGTGGCTGTGATAAATGTTCCAGATTATATCTTTTAGTAGAGTCATTAACATGATAAGGAGTGTTGTAGGGCTTGTAAAGTTTTATCAATTAATCACTAACAAAAAAAAGCTTTAACCTTCACAGTGATATCTTCAGATTATGTTTTTTTCTGATTTAAAATTTGACAACTAATTAATTGTAGTTGCAGAGCAGTTTTTTTGATCTGCTAAAACTAAACACACGAGATTGAAAAAAACACTTACTATCAGTGAATGTTAAAATACTGAGAATCACCACAAAAGTACAAATTAAAGTATCAGCTGCTCCCATCCTAACAAATCTGCATCAACCTTACAACATACAGCATGTCACCAATATCCAGCACAAAAACAGAATATCGTTTTGAATATCAAAAATTATGTCAGGAGGACTCTAAATTAAAATGTTACAGACAAACAGATGTTTGTGCGGCTCTGTCTCCAAATCTCATATTCTCTTACAGACAAATGATTCATCCTTTATTAAGTTACAGAACAGATCTGGGATCTGGGACATTCCTAAACGTCCACACTGTTGCAGGATCAAACAGCAGGACAGCGGACATTACCCTGTCCACAACCTCTGCCCCTCAGGCTTCGTCATAAATCACATGCTATCAACAAAACTCTCAGCTGCCAGCAAAACTGCATGTGTAAACTAATCCAACAGTGTGACTGTCTGCTTCTTAAAGGGATACTTGGCTGATTTTCACCCAGCTTTGTATCACAACAATGTTGGTAGTATGTGTAAATGAACTATGGCAAACTTCCCTTCAGCTTACCAGCACCCAGATCTCCCCCCTCATCTCCAAGGCACACGTCCTCTGACAGATTTTTGCTGGCTCTGGAGCTGTTGCTCGAACTGCAGATTGTATTTCCTTGGATTTGTATGTCCTCACCACCAGAGACAAAAAGTGTATAAAAGCGGATCAAGAGAGCGACAGCGGCAACACCAAACTCAAATAAAACTGTAAAACTAAGCAGTGCTGATTAAATATGAACGTCAGACAGGATCAATTTAGGACCCTACGACTCAAACTTCTCAAACAGCTGCTGAAAAGGGAAAGATCTCATGAAGAGGTCCAATTTAGAGAGGGGACACTGAGTAATAAAAAAGGGATACACTCGCACAAGAATTAAAAAACAGCTACTGCTACACGTGGACTCTAATTCTGTGGAAAAAAAACAATATAACACCAGTTTCAAAAGTATTTGCATCTCTCTACTGCATAGTCAGCCTAGTTTTATGTGAGGACCCTCGTTACATCAGTGAAATACTTTATAAAATAATTACTTGACTACTGTTCCTCTGCATCCAGACTTTATCTGCAGAGATTACTGGGCAAATAAACTATGGATAACAAACACAGATGCCCTCCTCCCCCATTATTTGAACAAACCTTGAGTCAACCTTGGTTCCCCAAGGGATTTCATTTGCTTACGCACCTGTCACACTGTTTATGACCTGCAGGGACCTGGTCTGCGTGTTCAGAATCGATGGTGTGCAATTAAAACTGAGACAATCTGACATGTCTTTAAAAACCCAGCCCCTTGGCAAGAGCCATCTCCTTAAACGTTTGTTTAATCACTGAGCCTGTAGCAAGCGAAAAATATTTGTCTTGTTTGAGTTGTATTATATTCAAGTTAATGAGGTGTTTGTTATGCCTATGTCCCCTTTTTTTCCACATAAAATATCACACTCCCCTGAAATCACAAGCAAAGGATGAGGAAGGGATCAAGACTCGATGGTCGAATAACACCGGGAGTGGTTGCTTTATTGTGGTTTGCTAACAGCATAAGATTACCTTGATAAAGGACATTAAGTAAGCTGCCGGCTAGTAACAAAGAAGCCCCTTTTTTATATAGCAAGCTGCAAATGACCCAAATAAAAACTCAAAAACGACAAAGTGACATCTTTTCCCCTGGATGTGGTTGAACATGACTCACACTAAACTCTGAGCTCACTTTAAAGGCAGTTCCACTTAAAAAGGAAGGAACAGAAGTTGGTTTCTGAGCTTCACCGAAAGGTCAGCATTTGCAAAAATAATTAGCTGCATAGTTTCAAGTTGTGCCACTGACAAGAGCCTCTCACTTGTGCCTGGGTGATATTACATAACCATCTCATGGGCAGCTGTCCCAGGGGAGCAGCAGAACCAGGCTGCTTCAAATTTTTAAAGACAGAACCTCACCAACTTTTTACTAAATGAAGAACACAGAAACTTTGTTAATTTGACAGTAGGCCTGGGCAATATGGTCTATTTTTTCAAAAACATGCTTGAGTTACAGTTACAATTTTTTTTCTTTCCCTTTTAAAAACGAACTACAAATGACAAAAAAAACAAGTTTTGCTTTTATTTTAGCAATGAATGTGGAGTGCTTCAAGTCAGTTTTGCAGTTGAAACAGTAGAGTATTGAAAATGATCAAGTCTGAAATTATCCAACAATCGTTCAACATTAGTTCCATGTTAACAAGAAATGTATTGGTTAAATGACTGTATCCTAGGTCTGTTGCAGTGGAATAAAACAACATCCCCTCCAGCTCTCTGTGATCTTTTCACATGTAAAGTTGCACAGACGAGGCGGGGCGGCTTGGTACATAGTTATCAGCATGTGGATAAACCTGCAGGCTTTTCCTCTGTATATACGGGCACCGAATCTTTAACAATATGCAGCACGACTGCATCAGTAACGGCTTTGCAGCGGGTCACTTTCCTGTCATACAGGACACAATAAGAAAATGATTTTTAACTGGCTGTTTGTGGGCTGACGTGGTCTTGTTCATCTCGGAGTGAGACACATTTCTCCCACTCTGCTGCTGCCTCTGTCTGAGGTGTTGAAATAAATCGGTCCTGCTGCTGCCTTTAGTTGCAACAAACTTTAAACAAACTTTGCAGCGCACTGTGGTTTGTTAGATCTGACGCACAAAAACTGATCTAGTTCTAAACGACTGACGAGACTGCGCCTTTTTTGGGAACATACACAGACTGCTGTGACCTACGGGAGCCCAAAGAGAGCAGCGGAGGAGAAAACCTAGATTTGCATTTTAAAAAATCCTCCTAAACCACAAATTCGCATTAATCCATAAAATCCTTTTAGCCATGCTAGTAAATTCAGAAACATACAGAACTTTACTGCAACACAGCCTTAAAAACCAGGAAATGACAACACACAGAATCTAAGACAACATCTACTCTTAAATATCACAGACTATGGTGTTATGAGTTGGGCAGCTCTCTCCGTTATCTTTAACACCAAATCCGTGGATATCTGTTCATATCTTTGAGTTAAACACGACTGAGGAATCAATAACAAAAAAACTGAAGCGTTCTGGAGGCTCGCAATTGAACGAAACCTTACTAACAAAAATTGGTTTGTTCTTTTCAAAGGAAACTAACGTGTATGCTGATGTAAGATCTGTAATCTGCTCAGAGCTGAATGTGAAGGTCAGGCAGCCTTGAGCATTTCTGCTTTTTCCCCCTTTTTGATGTTACAAGGTGGCAGATGTGTAATCCAGTGTGTCGCCACACTGCCTCTGCACAACCATCCTGCTTCCTCTACAGTGAATCGGGTAAACTGACTCACTCCCCCAATCCAGAAACTCCTCACTGTCAATAAACGCACAACATCAGCCCTTGTCTTACTGGAGCACACATGCAGTTTACACAGGAAGTAGTCACACTTCAAACCACAGCAGTCCTGCCTGCATGCATCACGACATGTTTTCGTTCCAATACCTGCTTGTAAAGCAACGCAACATCCGAGTAAATCACTGCCTTTCTCACGGTGCAGCAAGAACCAGCAGATGTATACTCACTGTCACAGTGCAGGGCTTATAAACAGTGACTGACACATCACTAATCACTAAAGTGACTGGCTGAGAAACACAGCAGAGTAAATCTGCCAATGACTAGACAGTGTGTGTGAGTGTGTGTTGGGGGAAGGGTCGTCTGTGCACTGAGTGGGCAGCCTTTTCGACAAATAGTATGAATACAATTTGTAAGGCAGTGAGACTCAATCTGGGCTGCCGGGGTTGTCAGTGTGGGAGTGTTGCTCTGGAGACTGTTTTGAATTTGACTCTTACAGGACGCAACCCAGCGAACATTTTGCATGTTTTTAGCCTACAGTATTTATCATAAATCCTACATGATTCGCTGCTGATTATTTTAAATCATACTGGACTGTGTTTTAAAGTCTTATAAGGAGGCAGTGATATCACTCACAGGATTCCTAGTGCTTACCACATGTGGGATTTAAGACTTTTAAGGGGTTTTTTTAAATGCCACTTTTAGGTGGGAAGGGAAAAAAACACAAACCGACATGAGTTACTTAAGGTTAAGGAGAATTTTTTTTTTTTTGGAATAAATACTGAAACTTAAAACTTGATTTTTTGGTGATGTTAATGCAAAAGACATTTGGTAAATTATTGTTATTAATTATTATAATTATAATTATTATATTTAAAAGGTAGCCATTAGTTTGAGCTTTTGCAATGCAATCTAAAAAAAAAAGCATTTCATAAACTACCTTCTATGTCAGAGCATTTTTAATATACTATTAAAAGACTGATTTAAGACACTTAAGTACTAATTAAGGCCTTATAATGGATTAATGGATTCAATGCCTTTTAAGACTTTCTAAGGAAACTACAGATAATAACAATTATTGATGATTGATAAATCAGTCGTGTAAAAATTTGTGTAAAATGTTGTAAAAACATATGCAATATGTTGCGGTGAGCTTTGACTGAGAAAACAACATTTGGTATTATTTTGCTGATTAGCAGAAGTAAGAAAGTGCTGACAGTTTGCAACCCTGATGGGAACCCCATCACATTTTACTATGCTATGACTATCAACGTTTTGGGACATGAAACCTGCTTAAAATAGGTAATCCATCACAACAAATGTGGTTTCATGGTAATCCAGGAAGTGAAGCCTTAGAGTTTTGGTTCAGTTAATTTTCATGCTGAATAGTAATGAATGCAAACCAGTGGCTGGATAAAGGCAGGAAAAACGCACTATACATAACTCTATAGAATCACTGACTTGTATATATTGGTATGGAGTTTTTTTTAACTTTCAAATACTGGCATCAATATGCAATAGGGGGAAAAATTATTTAACGCGTCAACATATTTTTTTTCAATACACATATTTCCAAAGCAGCTATTCACACACAATTTAGACCCGACATTGGTATTAACTCAATAAAACTACACAGATAAAGAAATACTAACATTCCAATCCACAAAAAAGTTTTGTGCAATAGCTTGTTAAAAGCACCATACACCATACGGAGAAGCCTGTAGATTACTGGGAGAATGTAGAGGAGAAAAAAACAAGCAAATCTTCTGGCAACACATTGACGCGCCACGTTTGGAGGACAAATGGCTCTGCATATGATCCTAAAAATAAAGACAAATGCAGCCATGAACAAGGAAATTCTTTAGAATAATCTGTTGCCATCCATCAGGACAATGCTAATGAGACGCAGGTGGACCTTAAAGCAGGACAATGAAATGCAAAACATACTGCAAAGAGAGGAAATGTTTATTGGTTCCAGAGGGAGAAAATTAAGTTGTTTGAATGACTCCATTAATCATCAGAGAAATCCAATAGAAAATCAGTGGAAGGAAATAAAGATCCTGATTCACCAGCATCTTCACATCAAGATTTAAACACTGTCTGTTTGGAAAAACGGGCCAAATCCAACCCGAAAACTGCCACATACGTTTCTTTGCAAAGGAAGCATATTGAAGCTAGCACTGCAAACAAAAGCTACTCCATCAAAATACATTTCAGTTAGTGTCTTAAATAATTGTTTGTATGTATCATTCCACTTTGCTGCACATAACTTCTTCTATACATTGGAAAGTTATGATTTCTTTTTGTAGTTTTATTGAGGTATAGTGGGAAAGTCCACTAGCTAAGCTAATTTATGCTTTAGAAAATGTCATAGGCTTATGCTAATAACATTAGCATGTTGTATATGTGGGGGAAACATGACTTACAAAAGACAGTTTCATAGTTTGGTGAAAAGATTTTGTTGACAGTCTGCGTTTTGTGGATTTTGGCAAAAGTTTGTCTTTGGGGCTTCAAGTCAGACAGCCCTGAAGTTTTAGGGAAAAAGATCACGATTTGAGTTAAAATGAAAGCATTTTTTCCAGAAAGGATTTTCTGACTAAATGAACCAGTTTTAATAATTTACAATTTTATATGTTGTTTTGCTCTTTTCTGGCCATAAGTAAATAAGTAAATAAGTTGAGGGACTGTTCTGTAGCTGTGGTGCTTCCTCACATTTTGGGAATTGTTCCACTTTGTGGTTCCACTACGCCTCAAACAGATTATTATCTTCAGTATTATTTTTATACAATTAAGTTGACATAAGAAAATAAAAAATTAAACCAATTTTGCTCCAGAAAATAACTTTCTTTGACAAAAAAATGCAATTTTGTCTGAAATTGTTTGTTTTCTTATGAAAATGCACAGTCAGGTGTTAATACATACGGAATAGAAGAAGCTAGAATAAAATATTTTATGTGTATGAAAACAGAGGATCTGCTCTTTATTTTAATGTACTCACTGTTTATATATTCAAAACACAAAATATTCTGGGGGTCTTGAATGACCGATGATAAATATGACCAAAAATACTGGCGCTGGCTGGCAACTTCATTACAATACTCTGGCGAGGAAAGAGTTAAACTACATCTACATGACAAGACTCACATCGATCCATTCTTCTCTCGCAGGGAAACCAGACCAACGTGTGTGCAGTCACCAAACTAGTTGGCTCATCTGTTCTTGCACACATCTCGTGTTCTTGTTTCCCATCAGTGTGACACACCGCTTCTCACAAAAATGGCTCTAGCGATTAAAGATAAAAATATTCTGCGTCAGCTGTAAGCTCTGTAGCCGCTGCAGACAATGACACAAGCACATTTGAAGACTTTGTCCCCTCAGTCAACAAACTGTCCATCAATCGAGTGTTTCTTAGTGAAAACAAGCTGTGCGAGACATCTTCCGACGTCTCCGGCCCTGCTATTCTGGGGGGGTTTGATGAATGTGGGGCCTCAGAAAGTCCTTGAGCAGTAAGCGCTCTTTTGAGGAACTTCATAAATATGAGCCGCGCTCTGCAGTCGCTGGCTGAGCTCAGCGGTCAAACAGCTGCTGGACTGAATGTAATAATTGTGATGCAGCAGTGGGTGTTCTTTTCAGACAAGGAAATGAGAGTATAAGTGAGCTTGAGTCCAACTGATCCGGCTCTGCAGCTGTGGAAGCCGACCCACTGAGAGCGGCCAGCGCTGACAAACACGCTGAATTCAACTGGACTTGGGTCTTTTTTCCCCCTCAAGACCACCTGCACACAGCAGATGTGCTCCTGGCTACCAACACACTGGTAGTCTATGCCCCTCGCTGGCCACTGGAAACTCTTCCTTCAGCTTACTAAGCTTTTTTTTTTTTTTAATAAACATTCATCCTTGTACACCTGCAGGCTACGATTGTATCTTTCAGTTTGAAAATCCACCAAAAACACTCTCTGTCAGATAATCCAAGTATTTCCTTTATGTTCTTGCAAGTCTGACATCTGCAATAAGCAACAGCAGGGAATATGAAGCTACGCGTGGTGATGCTCTTTTCACTAAAGCAGCCTGTTCAATGTGATTTTTAGTTAAGAACTCGTACATGTTATTTCCATGATCTTGGAAAGTTCGATCAATATTTGTGAACAGGAGCTTCTCTCTCAAAGCCAGAAACCGGAGGAGGAAGTCTCAAACATGTCATTGGGTGTATAGCCTGGATCTGCTCGTTAGACGAAGAATCGGAGACTGATTTTTTGGGCCGTCAGAATTCTTTTTTTTAATTACAAAATAAGTTTTATTCTGTTGAAGTGTTTTCAGTTTTATGTTGCCATATTGATCAAATCACCATGATGTTGTGCTTACAACAACAGTCACTTCCTGGCATTTAATCAGTTGTGGAGATATGTGAAATCCGCAAACTTGTTTATTTCTGTAGCATTTAAAGATATATAGTTTAACACTGTGGTCTGATTTATCTGACATTTCTGCCGTGTTTATTTCATGTACTGTGTTGCCTTGGTAACATCATTGATAAACCAAATCAAGAAGCTACGCAATGTACAGCTTTGGATAACAAATCCATTTCCCTGTTTGAAGACAAGTTAAAGCAGTACAAATATTCTAAATATAGTGTACACTTATACTGATTGTTTTTTTGTGGCTGGGCATTTTTAAGGTGGCTAAAGACTAACAAACTGAGGCAGCGTTTGCTCATTGTTATTTGAGTTTAATGTACGTGACACAAGGATTTTCTGCCCTAAGTTATTGTGAATAAACAATGTGATTCGGTCTGTGTTCAGATCATTCCCCTCAGGGTCATTTCTCACATCTTTCCCACTACACTGTCTTAGCAGCAGCTCCAGATTTTAGACATGATGACTTTACACATTTCAGCTTTAGCACTCAGTTTTTGTATTATACAATTATTAATGTTCAGTAATATTTTTTGTTTAAGCAATATTACAGGAGAGAGTGTGCTTTCATGTAATTTGAGTCTGTAATGTAATGTAATGCAATGTACTGCGTGTAATGTAATATTGCGATTATGAAACTATTACCAACAAAATAAAAACATGTAATCAAAATATTTTCATATTTTAGGGCAATTAGCTCTCAAATAAAAAGCCTTTAGCAACTGTTATCTCAGTTTCCATAGAAACACAAAAGTCTGACTAATTACTGGAAAACAACCAGTCACATCAGCAGAATCCTGTATGTAACAGAGGTCAAACCTTAACGACCTGCGGACACGTTTTCTAGTCCCTGTCGAGTCCGCTGACCAACTTGTGCTTATGCTCTCTAGAGATGGTGGGGTTTCCCAAACTAAATAAAAACACCAGCTATAAACACAGAACTGCTCAGCTTGCTCAGTCTTGACAAGAAATCCTTTTTCATACAGATTTAGCTATTACATCCACAAACTTTATCTGTATTTTTAAGGCAGTAGCTCCCTGTCACAGCACAGCTGATGGAGGATCCCAAACATTTCCAATAACTCAAGAGCAAGGTAAAGCCCATTAGTCCAAGATAATAAAAAGAATAAAGACTATTTCCAAAATTCACAACATGTTGTTACCTCATGAAATATTCTGCTTCTTGACGGCCTTTCAAAAACAACATTTTCACTGCAGTTGCACTGGGTTTTTAGTTTGACGTGAAGTTTTCTGTTTATCTTCATACATGCTGATGTCACTTTTATCAGTGTTTATAATGAGTCTGTTCAGAACATGGTGGTTTATGCTGGTTATTGTCAACTTAGTGTTTGTTTATAGTTCACACCATGACTGAGTCGGTTACTTTTCATGTGGTCAGCTGTATTTGCTTCCCTGACGTTCTTGTTCTTTTGATGAAACTGATGTTCAGAGATATGGCAGTAACCATATGATTTCTTCAAGAACAGTAATTCAGAAATGGCGATTCAATTCTGAGTAATGAAAAAGGTGTGCTTTCATGCACATCTGAGCAATCATAATGCTTGGTCAGAACTACCTGTTGTACAAACTGACTTAAACCACAGGAATAACATGCATGATTCTGAAAATGGCTGTAGCTCCCCTTTAACTGAGACCACATCTCTCTGCTAACACAACAGAAAACGGTGCATTTTTCAGGCCTGGCAAATGGAAAACAGTCCACCGTGTGTGGACCTCATATTAACATATGGTGCAAGCTACTTTGCATGACCAGTGTGATTAACTGAGGTCATTTTTTCCAGCCTTTGCTGCACCCACAGGCCCAAACACGTTCAAATGTAACCCAGAAACATTCCAGTATCTATTATAATCAGTAACCAGAAACCAAACTCTGCTCAAATACTGCATTAAAATATGTCTCGTTCATCAGCACAGGAGCACAGTTCATGCAAAGTCTATGTAAGGTTACGTGTATGTTATGGACCTCTATTAACACCAATTTAAACAACTGAGGCTGCAAATGTATATAAACTTAAGATTTGGTGCAAAGTGCTCTTTGGCACACTCGCCATATGTATTTTAGATAATAAAAATGGCAGTAAGAATAGCACGGAGGACATGTTTTAAGTTGAATTACATTGAAATACGTCCTGGCTGGTGGCCGTGTGTAAGAGTTACCTCTTAAAAAATGTCTTGCGTGATCTCCAAGGTGTGTAACCTCACCACGTTTATCGATAAATAAGGCAGATTTGTGCAAACAATTCAACGAAACGCTACCCCGGGGGCGGCACGTAACGGTGCCGTCTGTCAACATGCATCCCCGGCGAAAACTATCTATTCAACACGGGCTTCATTTGTGATTTTATCAGCCGCGGTGTTTTTTCTCCAGTCTTGGTTGCTAACATGCCAAACACCAGCAATTATGTAACCCCCGTTTTAAATGAAAGGTAGCTGCGATAAAGCGACGAAAACGACGGATTATTCAAACCTTCCTTTGCCAAAAAATGTGCGTTTTACTGTCGCAGCACCCGGGCGAGAGGGAAGGAGAGGGACATTGCAACAACACACCAGCGCCAAAAAACCTACCTAATGCTGCGGAGACGGCGCAGGAGACTCGGGTCCGTCGGTCAGAAAACCTCCACGGAGTCCAGTGCCGGCGTCCGGACAGTCCTGCCGTCCTCTCGAGTCACTTTCGGGGCATTTTCTGTGTCCGCAGACCGTGTCAGGGGCACGGTGGTCAGGCTTGTTGCTCTGGTAGACTGGAGGTGATACCGAGCAGACTGCTACAACCACACTGCTCCACTGGTGGTGAAAGACGAGCTGTGATTAGTCTATCACTCACAGAGGTTGTGTGTCAGAGCTGCTGATTGGTCAGACGGTGAGGGGCGGGACTAAAAATGATTTAAATTAGACCCCAGGAAGTGCGCCGGCCCCTGATGCAGATTTTACATAGTGGCCAAAAGTGGGAATACACCGTCAGATTTGACAAAATTAAATTTTTATTGAAAACGGACTCCTATGCAGTTCCAGTAAAAAATAAAATAAAATAAAGCATAAAAAATACATGTAAAAAACGTTATTAGAACGGTATTAAAAAACAATACTAAACAGTAAAATACTTTGCAATTGTATTTGATGCAATACCCTCTGGTTTGTCGAAAAAAAATATATATATATATAGTTGTGGTATAATGTCACCAGCATTCACTCATATATGTATGTGTACATAATATGTGTACCCCACCTCTCACCCAATTACAACTGGGATATATATATATATATATAGATATAATTGTTATCGCATTTCATTGTAAGATTGTCCATAGTACTATAATAATAGTAATACTAGAATTTAACTGCAAATTAATCGCACATTAAAGGGATATTTTTAAAGTTCTTATTATCAACTTGAGTGTGGGCAAATATGCTTGCTTTATGCAAATGTACATTTATTATTATTGCAACAATCCAAAACAATGACAAATACTGTCTAGAATATTCTCCAGAACAACCTTACAGGTACTGCATGCACAAAAATATGCTGAAAGCATGCCATGGCAAACTTAAGCCCAACAAGCAACAACATTGCTGTTGTTGTTGTTGACAAAGTTTGTTGCTTGTAGAGTTGTCCAGGTGACTCTGCTGCGAAGTATCCAGCGTAGTCCGCCTTTGGCGAGGAGGAGGGCTCTGTGCATCAGCTGGGTTTGGCCGGCTAGTGGTATTTGAGACTCATCGTACTCCAGTGGTAACTCAGTTCACATTGACAGTAAATGCAAATAACTTTGGTGCTGTTGAACAGGTGTACCTAATAAAGTGCCCAGTGAGTATATATATAATACTGAACTTTCTATAAAAGCAAAGCTGTCCTGTTGAATGAAGTTGAAAAGCCAAATAAAATCTAAAATGCAACCCCCTGATCAGATGATATAAGGTTTCGTGGTATATTTTTTTCATTGAATTAGTACAAACTATACACACAGTTAACCTGGGGCCTTAAGGACTGCTGAAGTTCTGGGTTTGCGGGGCTTTTTCCCAGTTGTAAATCTTTGGTTCAGATCTCTTTGACATTTTCAACACAGATAATCACAGATCAGAAAATACAAAGCTGTTTCGCAAAGACAAAACTAGAAAAAAACACTATCAGGGGTTTTCATGTTCTGGCATCTGTCTGGATTAATACCCACACTGAAATGTATACAGTTAAAGCCTTTCATAATTTATATAACGTAAAACAGAGTCATAAACACACTCTATTGCAGATTAAAACAGCTTCCCGTGTAGGAATTATGCTCCTTCTTTACATGAGTCTGTGTCTCTTTTAATTCATTGTGGTAGGCGAAGCAGCTGCTGTGACAGAAGCCCCTGAGCAAGCAAACACATTAGAGAGAGACCGAGGCAGACTAAAAGCACATCAGGCCTCGGAGGGTGAGGGAGGGCAGATCGAGCCTCTCACAGAGATGAAGATTGCTTCTCTCTTTTGGACATATTTCTCACGACAGAGGAAGCTTTGAAGGCAGCGACAGCGTGAAGATGGCCAGTGATCAATGATGCCATTATTGCAGATGCTCTGGTTTCAGTCACAGCGAACAGTCAGCAGAGACCGGCACTCAGCATCTCCAGCGTTCAGAGTTCAAAAGTGTATGTTAGCTGATATGTGCAGACACAGAGAAAACTGAGAACCGTTTGAACAATGGGGCTTTCCTGGCTGACCCTGATACTTCAATTTTGAAATTAACTTGCACACTGTAAAATCTGATAAGTTAATTTTACTCAAATAATACAGGCATTGCCTTGGAAAATGGAAGTAAATACAACTTAGGTTATTTTAACTCTATAATTTCTAAATATTAATTATATTGACTTAATTTTGTGAAGTTATTGTAACTTAAAAATGACAAGTTTAATCAAATCAATCTTTCTAAGTTTTAGCCACTTTAGTAAACCAAGTTTACCGTACTATCTGTATTCTGCTGAACCTGGTCAACCATATTTGCATAACAGAAGTAGCTTTTTTGGCTGACCCTGATACAAAATCTGACAAGTTAATTTTACTAAAAAAATGTAGGTTACTGATTGCCTTGAAAAATGTAGGTAAATATATCTATCAATCTTAAGTTATGGTATTTCTATATCTAATTTTTAAGTTTAGTTAAAATTTTGTTATATTTACTTAACTGTGTGAAATTGTTGCAATTTAAGAATTACAAGTTTAATTAAATCAGTCTTTCTAAGTTTTAGCAGTTTCAGTAAACCAAGTTTACTGTGCATCATATCTGTATTCCACTGGTTGCAAACTGGTCGTATCTGTATTTTATTAAACATGTTAACAAAACAGAACTCGCAGAGCTCCTAACTTCATCATTGGCAAAATCCTCTTTGTGATAATTAGGTCAGAGTAACTTAGTTTACTGAAGTTGTTAACACTTAGAAAGAACAAAATAATGTCACTTGCCATTTAGTTGCAACAACTTCAGAAAATTAAGTAAACACAGCTGAATTTTGAGTAAACTTTACACTTTAATATAAACACATATAGACATACATTAAGGTTTATAGTTGTACCTACTTTCCTGTTTTAAGGTAATTTGATTCTTTAAGTAAGGTCAGATTGTCAGGTTTTACTGTGCAGAATTACAGCATATTTAAAGCAGACTGTGTAAATGAAAAGCACTCAGTGTTTTCCTCCAAATTAATTATATCACAGTAGCATTTAAACATTATGGGACAATTAATCTTAATTCCCACCCACAAATTATTGGATTTACAACCACTTTCATTTATAAACTAATTTAAACAGTATAAATTGCAATAAAACAAAACTATGATTATCATCTCATGGTTGTATGCCTCAGTGCACCAGTCAAGTTGCTCTGACAGTTTACACACATTTCCTCCCCCAGCAGCACACAAGATCTATACAATCTGCACAGTTTGAAGATGGACATCTGAGATTAGAGTCGGCAATTCAGTATCTGTCAAAATGTCTCCCTTTCTGTTACTGAGATATGTCTTTGAATAATGTGCAGAAAATTATGATGTTGTGGGTGTGCAAGAAAGACGAGACTGAGTCGAGTCAAGACGAGTCTGTTTACAATACACGGTCAGAGCAAGCTCTCAGATAACCTGCCAGCAAAGCTACACTAACAAGAAAGCCCCCAAACTCAGTTTCCCCAAATCTGCTTCTCTCGACTCTGAACCCTGCTTCTTAAAAGAGCAGCAGTCTGTGGTGAATGTCTCTATAACGTCTCTATAATGTGGGTCACCACAATGTCACAGTGAAGTTGACCTTTTCGATATGAAATGTCATCACTTTATCGTGACATCCTATAAGACATTTGAAATTTCGCCATAATAAGCATATGAATTCTTCAGTTATAGCCGAAAAAACAAGTTTTGTGAGGTCACAGTGACCTTGAACGTTTGACCTTTGACAACCAAATTCTAATCAATTCATTCTTGAGCCCTAGTGGATGTTTGTGCCAAATTTTAAGGACCTCAAAGCCTTTTCGAGATATTGTGTTCATGACAATGAGATAGACACAAGGTCACAATCACCTTGACCTTTGATGAAAAAATTCTAACCAGTTAAGTGGATGTTTGTGTCAAATTTGAAGAAATTTACTTCAGCTGTTCTTGAGATAATGATTCACAAGAATGGGATAGATGCAAGGTCACAGTGACCTTGACCAATGACCACCAAAAGCTAACTATCTATAACTAACTATCCATAAACCATTTCATCATTGGCTCCAAGTGGACGTTTTAGCCATATCTGAAGAAATTCCCTCAAGGCATTGTTGAGATATCACAGTCACAAGAATGAGCGAGATGAGGTCACAGGGATCTTGACCATTGACCTATGACCACCAAAATCTAATCAGTATATCATTGAGTCCAAGTGGAAAATTGTGCCAAATTTGAAGACATTTCTTCAAGGCGTTCTTGAGATATTGGATTTATGAGAACAGGATGGACAACCCAAAACATAATGCCATAGGAAACTTGCAGCTGTGGTCAAGCAGGAACATCATCGTATCGGATGACCGGATATCTGATATTTATTTAAATATTTAAACATTTATTGATCTGTCCCGACCAAGAATCTGGACAATCAATACACAGTTGGCACCTTTAGGCCAATTAATAAGATGCTCGGTGTCATACAGTGTTGATTGCAACAACATCTCGTGGTTTGATGTGATTATATAGTTTGGCCAACACTCATATTTCCCGTGAGACTCATTATAGCTGAGCAGGAACAATGCAGAGTGTGGAAATGAGTGCTGACTGCATTCCTTTGAGATGTGGGCAGCGGGCCATTATACCAGCGCTGATTTCTTCTCTAGAATCTGAGATTATACCTCAAGGTGGCAGAACTCATCGTTCCTTGAAGAGCTTTGGAGGTAGACGAGCGCAAAAATAGCTGCTGCTACACTGCACTCCCTGGAGAGTTTAACTCGTTGGAGCTGTGAGAGTGTGAGAACGGATGGGAGACATGAGAAAATGGGAGGAAATGTGTGGTGTCCAACAATGCCCATCTCCCCTGGGAGGAGGTGCAAAGGTCAAGGTGATGAGGTAAGAAATTACATATAGAACAGAAATAGTGCAAAGTAACGGTGCTAGTGACATGATTTGGCTTAACCCTTAAAATACACAAAAAGAAGGCAATGAGCAACCTAACAAGGAATTAGCGAAAAATGAGCAAGAAATTAGTAAAAAACAAAACAAAACAAAACAAACTTTAATTAGCAACATAGTAAAGTAAAAGAATAAAAACAGAATAGAAAAACAAATAATAATATACTTTTTGTGTATCCACATTTAAAAAAAAGTAATTATAATAATTATAAGAAAATGTTTTTTTACCCTGGGTATTTGCTAGTTTTCTAATATTTCTCTCTTCATCTCCTTTTTTTCAAGCTTGTCAACTTTTACTATTTTTTTGCAATTTGTGGGACAGTTGCTGATTGCCTCTTTTCTCATTTATTTATTTTATATTTTTTAAATCAAACTAATAAAATGTTTATGTTTCAAAGGTTTAAATGCATGTGAAAATACATCTTAACACAGTGCAAGAGAACTGATGTCATTCCAGGTTTCAAAGGGTTAAACGAAACTTAGTTGTACTGAATGATGCAGAAAACATCTCTTGTTTGTGGGGCCCATGTGGGCAGTAAATGGGAAAAATGGGCCCCAGATTGTTCATAGGTTTCATAATTGCCCCATGCCAAATGCCCTCATGGGTGGGTTAATATTTTTTTATAGTAGCTGATGTTTCAGTTACTACAGCTTGTTAGTGAGTTAATTATTGTAAATGCATAACGGTTCCCAGTATCAGTTATCAGTCTCATTAACTGCTAATAATCGGTATCAGCCCTTTAAAACCAATATCGGGTGTCCCTTACTACACCTGTTACATAAACATAAACATTTTGGGAACTAAAAGAAAATTTGCTGCTGAAAATGGTACTAAAACATTGCATTGTACCATTCCCAGAACATTTTAGAACCAAAAATTTCTGGATGGAAACCAGTATCCATCAGTAATGAAACCATATATGATTGAAACCCTTATGTCATCGGGGACTGTTTGGTGAGGTCCTGCTTTGCTTCTGCAAAGCTGATATAACACAGTCTTAACTTTTGATAAAGACTGGTCAATTCAACACGTTTTGTGTCAAAATACTGGCACAGAAAGTCTATCTTTCCATCTGGAACAGATCGGAATCTAAAATGACTCATGTTTTGATTTATTCAGATGGTGAGCTCATCTGCTCACAAAGTTTCATTAGGTCACCTCTCTCAGTGAAACATGCAAAAGAACTGTGTAAGGCTTCATCACATTTTTATCCCAAGTCGTCACATGTTCCCGCTTTGCAGGGGACTTTTGGGTCTACCTATTATGCTTTAGTTATCCGTCTGTGTCTGCTACTGACATTCTCGGATGTCGCTACCGTGATGTCAACATGGTGGGATTACGCTGCATGTGGTTATGTTTAGGCAACAAAAGCATACGTCAACCTGGAAACATACTGCACAATACAAGTGACCAACATGAAAGCAGACAGCATGGAACAAGACAAGTTTGGGAACAGTGGTAACATCAGACAGATAGCTTATTTTGTTTCTAACGAAGTGTAAATAACTGTTCTTTTAAAATTAAAATACACAAATTTGGAATTTCAAACTAATAGCATGATTGAATACAAGAAATGTCCTGTGACATTTTTTAGATTTTGCACTGTATCCTACATTTGGTTCCTTTTACATCTGGAAATATTTTCTGCCTTCATTCTGTCCTTCAAATGACTACTGAAATGAAAACTCATGCAAACACCTCCACTGTACAATTTTGAGACGGCGATGATAATAGATATGAGAGATTAAAGATGTGTGTGGAGTCGGTGTAAAACAGATTTGTGCTGCTTTGGTTGATCAGGGTCTTAAAATCATTTCAGTCATCAAACTGGAAGTTCTCCACACTTTGATCACCATCCTGACAGAGTTAATATTATGAGAGCTTATGAAACTCACTTCTGAGTGCTGAAAATTGAAACACTCTGTGCTTTTACTTGCAAGTAGTAGCAATTTCAGCATCTTCAGCACAGATCATAATCCCACTGACGTTTACCACTGGAGGAACATAACATAAGCTCGGCTAAATCTTATCTGCAGCAAGACTGGCATCAGTGGACTTACAGTTATTCAGTGGTAATCAGCTCGTACTGAATCTGTGAAGCCAGGATCCTGTGCGTCTATCCCAAGGAGTTCTTATGCTTTTTTTCCTGTAAGGGTTAAAGGAGTTTTTCTTTGCCCACTTGAAGGGGCTGCTCTTATCACCAGTGCTTGACGTGACTTGAAACAATTATCTCTTCCTGTCTTTTATGTAAACAGGAATCGTTTGAGTTTAATCTTATGTAAACTTACTCTCACTGAGTTTTAATCTATAATGTGAACTCAAAACAATGGTAGTAGTCACTGTAGTGATGAAAAAAGTCCTGTAAGTCTGAGAGGCATTTTTGAAATAATGAGTAAAATAATAAAGTTAGTATTTTAAAAAACCCTCTTATTAGTTTGAGAAACTAACTCATTATTTTGGAGAAGGCGTCTTGTGTCATTATTTTTGAGTAACTAACTCATTATTTTTAACAGGGTTTCCCATTTTGAGATAATAAGTCATATTTTGAGAAAGTTTCTCATTATTTTCAGAGACTTGATCATTTTTAAATAAATTCTTATTATACAGGCATTCTGAGTTAGGTTTTCAAGACAGATTCTCATTATTTTTATATACTAAGTTGTTATTATAAAGAAAGTTTCTGATTATTTTCAGATACTTCATTGTTTTGAAGAGTAATGCAATTCAATAACTCCTCCTCTGAGAGAGCCAGTTCTTACTGACAAGCACATAACCATAGCATCACGTGACCTAGAAAAGACTAAAAAGTGTTTCTATTGAAGTTTTGCGTAATATGGCTTTTTCAAATTGCCTGAAATACTACCTCATGTGAGCCTAAAAATTAAAATAAAGATAAATAGGGAGTTCTTAGAATTTTATATTCGAAATTTCAATTTTCGCAATTGAAGGTTAATGGAAAGCCGCCTTATGAGGCTGGGGCGTGAATACTGTCTGTGTGTAATCAGGAACAGGTGAACTGAGCTACGTTGATGAGGTGGGCGTGACTGAGCGGGAAACCAGGGTGAATGGAAAACGACTGAACGGGAGCTGGTGACTGGGCTGTGACACATTTTCTTTGTTTACGTTGTATTTTCATTTGTTTCGTGTTAAATGAATGAAATCTCATGACTTTGCACTTCTGCGTGCCAAAGAAACGGGTTGTTACGATAACAGGGACAGCAAAATACATACGTTACTCAAGACATTTCACAACTCAGAGAGAAGTGAAACCATTATGGTATCATAACATCTGTTCGGTTTCTAGCAGAGATAGAAATTGTACTCATATCAAACATTATATGATGAGAGGCAACCTCAGGGGAACAACGTTTATTCACTCATTCTGCTACAAACAGACCAAAGAAGTCGTGCTTTCTTCAGGTCTATAATTGATTTAAGTTACTCTGAATTCTTGCATAATGCAGTAGCTGATTTCTTTTTTGGATAAAAAAAATAAAACTGATGTCTATGATCCATCTGAAGCTTTTGGCAAACACTGGCATATTCATAGCAATGTTTATTAATGTGCACTGTCCCTGTTAATATTAAATCAGAAATAAAGTACAATCAGAAATAATAATCAAGGAAGGCCATGTACAGTCTCAGTCGTTTGACCACAGCTGCACGTCAAAAGTTGTGCTCGTGTCCTTCGGAGCCCCCGAGGCTTTTCTGTCTAAAACAACCAGCTCCCTGCGGCTGCTTCCCAATTAGTAGCAGTGCATCTGTGCTGATTAGTCAACAGCTTTTCAACCCCTGCCAGCAAAAGATGCCAGGAAATGAGAGAAGGAGCTCTTGGCCTAGATACCCAACTATTCAAAGTCTAACAAGGTGAAGTGGCCTGCATAAAATACAAAGACGAAAGCAGTCTGTGTCACCAAGCTGTTAGTCTTCCAGGGGACAATGGAGGAAGACAAAGACATTCAATATGCACTACTTCCACTCTCATTCAGCTGGGGAACAAAAAGACTGAGTTTAGTTCCAGGTGGGATTTGCTTCGGGCCATCACAAGCTCGATTTCCAGTATGATTCATGACCAATAAATATTACCCAAGTAGAAGAGCTGTCACTTTGTTTCTTAAAGCTGTGTAGGATTTATATATTAGGGGGGTATACTTGCAGAAATGGAAGATACAAGAAGAAGTATGCATTATTTAGTGTATAATATCCTAAAAATAAGAACTGTGTTTTTGTTACCTTAGAATGAGCCATTTATATCTACAAAGGGAGCAGGTCCTCGTCCACAGAGATCACAATGTCAAACCACCATGTTTCTACGGTAGCCCAGAACAGACAAACCAAACACTGGCTCTAGAGAGGGCCATTCACCTTTTCCCATTGATCACCATATATAGCAGCCCCTCTCCTATGAGAGCATCAGAAAAACACACATTTTCTATCATGACACAGCTTTACTCACTGCTTTTACAGGTTTAAATCATCAGGTAGATTTGTTTTGCTGAATAAGAGGTTTTAACCCAGATAAAAACCTCCTGAATTACGGTTGCAGTCTGTTTAGTTTAGTTTAGTTGCACACAATTAAAAACTGCATAAAATCCAGATGAATTAAAAAATGATAAAATCTGCAATCTTCACCACTAGATGCCACTAAATCCCCCTAATCTTACAGCCGTTTTTTTGAGCATTTCACAACTTTCCCAGGCTTTTGTTGCACCTGTCTAAACTTTTTTTTGGAACGTGTTGTAGGCATCAAATTTAAAATGAATTTGGAAAAGTTTATCAGTCTGAACATCAAATAATTTCTCTCTGTAGACCATTTAATTAAAAAAAGGTGTTACACAATGTCCCAACTTTTTGGGAAGTTGTAAGAAGAGGCCATAAAGGAGCCGATGGGATCACATTTCACTAGAGTTGTACCTTGTATGATTTCATGTGACAAATAAATGATGATTGATTGGTTTGTTGAAAAAATAATTATACTTCTCTGAGTGTTTCTCTCTCTGTTTGTTTTCACACACACACACACACACACACACACACACACACACACACACACTCTTGACAGGTTAAGTGCGCGGCTTGTGAGTCTGGTCAGGTTTTATCCCACAGTAAGCTGATCAGGGGTCTGTCTGTTGTTTGGGCAGATGGTAAAGGGGGTGAGGGGGCTGGGGTGCAGTGAGGGTGAGAGACCACATTAAAAGACATGGATGAGTGATGAATAATGACTAAGTATTACCTCTAAGCCAGCAGTATCCCAGTTATTAAATCCATACATCTTGTATATCACAGCAGAGTCACACAATGATCAGAAAAACTGACCACAAGTTTTTCAAGTTTATCAGCAGATGTGTGTTGAAGTAAAGGAAAAAAAAACAAATGGTAACACTTTCTGTGAAGACCACATCTATAATGCACTATGAAGGCGTTCATAGTGAACTATAATGCATTCATAATGTTTTATGACCACACTCAGAAACATATAATGTGTACTGATGCACTAAATCAACAGACAAAAGACATTATAGATGTAACTTATAATGAATTATAAGTGTTAAGTGTCTTTGGGATGCACTGTAAAAAGTCTATAAAATTAAAAGCAAAGTGCTGTAAAACATGACACCATAAAACAATAAATAGAAAACCAACAAAACAGTGTTTAATTTACAGTAATATTTTGTAAAGCACTGAACCAAAAAACTTTATTTTAAAGTAAAAAATAACCTTGAAAGCCGCCAGTTCTGAGAAAACACTCACATCACCGCCAAGAGGGCCTGGCTGTCCATTTGTTTGGATGCTGACTTGTGTGGTTGGAAGTGCATGTCAAGCAGCCCCTCATAATT
This sequence comes from Plectropomus leopardus, assembly GCF_008729295.1. Classification (NCBI taxonomy): domain Eukaryota; kingdom Metazoa; phylum Chordata; class Actinopteri; order Perciformes; family Serranidae; genus Plectropomus; species Plectropomus leopardus. Next base: position 1,725,786 of record NC_056467.1, on the reverse strand, counting down.
CATTATTAATGAGTGATATTATATAACTAACTGGAGCTGACGCATTCCCCGGCCCAGTGTAAACTTCCCTGCCAGATCTTTGATGGACGCTCTCACATAATCACAGTGCACGGACTGAGGTCAGTGTCAATCGCTTTACAGAGTTCAAGTAACTCCACATACAGAGCAGCTGAGGTGCTATGTGATCCTGCACCAAACAGCACCTCTTCTTAATGACTGTCTGAGAAAACCAGAGAGTTTAACCTACAGACACATTTACGTAGACGCCACACTGACCGCGTTGGCCCGTTGCTGTGATACGGCATTGTGCAGGTCTGGCCTGTAAACAAATACAACTAGATGTAAAACTTTGGGTTTTCTGAAATAAAAAGCACTTAACTGCTTAAAGAAAAGAAAGCAGACTCATTGCCAGTTGTGGTGTCTTATTTTGATTTGCAGACAATAGCATTTCATGGTTAAAAAAACCCAAAAACTTGCAGTAGGCTTCGAATAGATATGTTATAAAACCCCTGCTGTTGCATGTTTGTATGGTTGTTCCTTCTTTGCTTTTTGCTGCTGTTTTATATTGCACCTGCTGACTTGCAAATCAAATTTAATAACAAAAAACAAATCACTTTGTTGGCCTGGCCGATTATTGGTGCCGATATTTGTCATTTTGCTGATTATCTGTATTGGCATTTTATTTGAATGATTATCTGTAAAATTAATGAATTAAAAAGTGCTAAGTGTCAGCATGGGAGCTAACTCGGGAAACTAACCTCAGGGAGCTATTTTTAATTGGGACATTTTGCTAAAGGCATTTAAACAAAGTTTTGTGTTGGAGTGTGTTATGTTCCAAATTATAAATATTGACAGAAATGCTTTCATTGTTATTGTAAATGCATATCGATTCAAAATATCGGTTATTTGTCTCAACAATAATAATCAGTATGGGCCCTGAAAACCCAATAACGGTCGACCCCTAAATGTAAGGACCGTGCTGCTTCATGTGCATTTGTTGACATCATGGTAACGCCATCCCAGAGTGTAAACAGCTGATGCAAAAAGAGACTTGAAACATCATAGGTAGACGCAGAAGCTCCTGACAGAGCGCCACCATGTGACGAGTTCGGAGTGAGAACGTGTTGGAGAGTCAGTGTGCTTCTTCCTTGCACTGCTTGTTAAGTCGATGCTGTTAAAAGGCCTTCTAGCCTCCTCTCACCAGCAGTGCCATCACAGTTAGAAAGCAGCCTAATGCTCCTTCTCATTAGCCTGTCAGCTCATGGTAGTGATACTCCTCTCGCTGGCAATGACTGTGATAAGAGCGCAATTTCCTCTAATGTTACTGTCACACATTAACCCCTCGTCAAACACAAGCTCTTCTGACTCTGTCTTGGGCATAAAGCCTCTGTGCACTTCCAGAAAGCTTTTAAACTCCTGAAGCTGCTGGCAGCACAACAAACATTAGGGTTTGCCCAACCCTCTGCACATGTAGGCCGTGTCCTCGTACGACTTTAGGCAGTTTCTAACAATTCTTTGGGTTTTTGTGGTAGAGTATAAAGCTGCCTGGCTTTCAAGCTCTACCAAGTCCTGGAGGGCAACGTGGTTAGCATTTCAATTATAACACAAGTAAAATATAGCACTCTCACAGACCATTGCACAGCACAGTGCACAGCAATGGGAATTTATTTTAATATCAAAGGGAAACCATTATTCTATCTTCAGGTTCAGTGATTTATATTTAGGGTTTCTACTGGAACATGATTACATGCTTTAACCCTTTGAACTCTGCAATTAAGTGGTCCCCAAGTGCTTACACTGGTATTTTTGCTTATTGTCATGCTAGTTTTCGGAGTATCTTCAAATGATTTATACCCCTTAATTCAGCACAAGCTGTGCTAAAATTTTATGTCAGGTATTAAAATATAAGACAAAATATTTTAACTGTAGAAACATAAAAGAAATATTTTTCAACACTCCATAAGTTATTTGAACTATGCACATTATTTAGTTTTTGAGATATGCTCGTCTGTCTCTTTAGGACAATAAAGTCGTCAATAATTGCAGTGTTTTTAACCCTTTAAAACGTGGATCAAAATCACTTCTCTGGTGCTGCATTCAGATGCCTTTCACACATATTTAAGCCTTTGGACTCTGAACAAATTGTTTAATTTTTCTTTCAACAATATGGGGGAAAAGGCAAAGAGCTTCTTGGTGACAAAAAAAAGAAAACAAAAAATGTCCAGAGAACTATATATTCATAATTATCACAATTATATATACAAAAATTATTTCACAGGTTTACTGTAATTATTAAGCAGTTTTTCAGGTCTTTTTGAGTTTTACCTCCCCATTTTTGTTTTTGTTGTCTTTTTTGCTAAATTTGAAGTATTTTTATTTATTTATGTGCTAAATTCAATTATTATTATTATTATGATTATTAGAATGTTATTTTATTCTATTTATTATTATTATTATTTATATATATTTTTCTAACCAATTTCTTGCAAATTTTTGCAAGAAATTGGTTAGAAAATAGAAAATAACCAATTTTTAGGTTGATCATTGCCTTCTTCCCATGTTTTTGAAAGACATCAAGCTAATTTCTCCAGGTTTAAAAGGGTAGACTATCATTTTATCGAACTAGATAGATCTAATTTAGAATTGCACTCCTACAACACTGTCAAATTCACAAGCCATTTCCCCCCCTATCAGTATCAAAATCCATGCATTCTTCTTTCTTGTCTAGACCTGGCCTCCATATCACCCACAATGCCACTCAAGCACTGACAGCTCCCTCTGGAGACATAAAAGGCTTACTAAAATCTTTGCACCGAACATTATAATCGTCATCTCTGAACATAATATTCAGGCATTTGCAAATTATCCAAAAGCAAGCCAATAAGGATGACATGTTCAAAACTCAGCCTGGAGTGCCAGACAGCAGAAGGTTGATTTAGTGTGAAAGAAAAATCTACAATCATTTGTAATGGATATATGTGAACACAGTTTGGACAGCATCAAACAAACATATCAGCACTTGTTGGAAATGCTTGTTTTGCAATGAGTCTTTGTGTTAAATTAAAACTAATAACTGTCTGTGCTCCAAAGAGGAGGTGGGGATGGATTGGAAAGTATTAACGCAAACTGTACTTGTCACGACTTGAGCCAGCTGCCAGTATTCGTTCTGTTGCCTGCTCTGTTTTCCCTGCTCCGTTTTCTCTGCAATGTACTAACTCCTCTTGTCCTCATGCCCTGGAGGAACCCCTTTTTCCTGCCATTCCCATCACCTGATCATCCACTCCCACCTGCTCACCTGTTGCCCTTTCCTCTCATTATTCTTGCAGTAAAAACACGAGGACATTTCCACTCTGTCTTTGCCAGATTGTATGGTTTGTCTTTCCTTTCCGGCCTTTGTTCTGCCTACCTGGACCACAGATAAGATTAATGAAATGTACTGATTGCTGTACATGTACATATTCACTGAAGAGTGAACAGTTGTTTCAGGTTCAGGTTCATTTTGGAAGTCCCCATACTACATTTGGAGGGAGATCGACCTGAAAGTATGATTTCCAGATCTATTTATTTCTAGATAAATTCCACATGTGGACAAGAGGGTTCCATTTTGTTACTAACATTAACAAAAGATTAATTCAGAAGTTGATGTAAAGGTTTTGGGAGTAAGGATACTAGATTTGGAAAGCAAAAACAAACAAACAACCAACAAAAACCTTGATGTGTGACTTCCAAAATCAATGTACATATACAAAAATCAATAATACATATTGAATTTGGAACATAACTTTCAAGTGTAATAGGCTCCCTTCCAAATCAGGTATATACCTTCCAAATTTAGCTATTGTGCTCCAGCTTCCTTTACTTTCAAGGTTGGACTTTTTATAACTCCATAAGCATTATTGGCACATCTAGATTTGGGACTTCCAAACATAATAATTTCACGTCCAAATTTTATAAATTACAAACTTGATCTGGAAGTCAAATGCTGTTTTTTGGAGTATTGTTTGGTAACGCTTCTCCTCAAGTCACAAGGTATCCAATACTCTCGCTGGTTTGGTGCTACGTATTTGTCCTTTTCAACTACTCTAAACGTAATCAAATAACTGTTTTAAGAGGTTAAAAGTTCATTTTAGCATGCTAACTTAATCCGTATAATCAATCTACTGTGGTTATTAATGTTGTGGTATGCTAAAAGCCTTTGACCTATACAATGCATCACTAGAAGGAAGTTATTCACATGCTGAGGCTGTGGTGATGAGTTGTTAAATATATCCAAAAACTTTTGCTCCAGATTTTGCCGTGGCCTCTTCTCTTTCATCAATCAGAAACCTTGGCTTGTGAGTCAAAAAGTTGATTTTGGACACTGGTGAAGGAGAAATTATAATGAGTTCAAAGATGGATGTGGTCCCACCAAAGGCGCCAGAAGTAGTTACACCACTGGTCACATTTGTTTTAAGTTGAGGATTGCAATCACAGCTTGTGTGATCCCATTGCAAGTTGGTCTCCAGTTTATGATGTGTTCTGTTGACATATTTTTACCTCAGTCAAGAGCTTTCAGGTCATAGATTTTTTTTCCTAAAGGTATTGCTAAACGTCATATTTTGTCATTCAGTTTGAAGAACCTGTTGGTAGGGCAAGTTAATAATATTGGGAATGTTAATCATTCGGTTTTGACGTATTATCGGCCTGGCCGATTGTTGGGGCAGATATTTGGCACTTTATTTTTTAAGATCGCCAATTAAATTAATTAATAAAAAAAATGCAAAAATAAATACCGACATGAATATTTTCATTTTTACTGTAAATGCATATTAATTCCAAATATGTTATCAGTCTCATTAACTACTAGTAAGTGTAATCAGTATTGGCCCTGAAAAACCAATATCAGTCAACCCCTTTTAACTCAATCAGAAAATTGTTAGAACTGGACTCAAAAGTCTATGACAAATTCCTTTTTCAAAAGGGAATAAAGTGGTATGTAATCATAGTACCGCTCATCTGCTGTTGTGGAAGGAATGGTTTGACCTGGAGTTACCCTTGGCTGAGCGCTGAGAACTCCAGGAAGCAGGACATTAATGTGATTGATGGAGAAGTTTAATCTATTCTCTGAATAAAACTCAACTGGATGACCCATGCCAACAAATTATATCATAATGATGCACATGTTCATATTCAGAGGAATGGCCCTCACTGCTGAGCCAGTATTTCCTGCTTCTGTCAGGCCACATGCATAAATAGCACAAACATGTCAGCCTCATGGCAGAGGAGGGTGAAATGACATTAGCAAGACCTTGAAAAATGTAAATATGTGGATTTTTATATCAACTATAGATCAAGTGACGATAAGTGTAATGTGAAAGTTTTTTTGCTCAAACTGACAAACACAGAGAATTATCACTTGGCTCTCATCTCTGCATCAGAATCATAATAATAATTATTTCCACCTGCAGCTTCGGTGAAAAAAAGCCTTGTTAAATCCACAGTCTGTCTGAACACAAAGTACAGCTGAGGGTGAACGTCAGTATGCATGTGGTCATAAAGCATAAGTTATTGGACAAATCGAAAATGTGACCTGATGACAGATTAAAAGTCAGGGGATCACCAAAGTCATTAGGATTCATCCTCTGGGAACCATGAATGTCTGTACAAAAATTCATGACAAGCCATCCAATAGATGTTGAGATATTTCAGTCTGGTGTGTAGAACTGACACGTTCTCATCCCAACTCATCACGTCAGAGCTTAGTCAGTTGACTTCCACATCTACATATTACAAGTTTGGTATCCTTCTGCATCAGCTGTTTACGCTCCAGGATGCCATTACCATAACGTCAACAAATGCACATGCACGTCCTTATGTTTACACAACAGCGAATGGCAACCAACATGGACCATACCAATGGTTAGGAAGAGGCAACAAAGTTACGGATGGTTAGTTTTAGGCAAAAGAGGCACATGGAAAGGTGTAGAATAAAAAACAACATGAAAGTCAGTTGTTTGTGGGACCAATCCACTACCCCTCCCAACCGCCCTATAAGCACTTTAGAAATAAGCATTTCTACTTAACGCCAGTTCTGTCCGGCTGTGTTTTCAAGTGATGCCGCCTGTGTGCGTAACATTTGGAAGCTCCTGGTGCCATCCGTCCGTCCACTGCCGTATAATAGAAATAGAAATGAAAAGTCCAGCCATATTCTCAGCTGATACCGTCCAGCCACGTTCCAGTTGGACATGGAGGGTGGCTTTTGGTGTCATGCTCGTATGGCAAAAGCACTTACAGAGAGGAAATAGTTGACCAGTTTGCAATGAGAATGAGCTGGTCAACTGGAAGAAGGTCCAATAGCAACTGGCTAACTAAGAGGGCATATCTTCACCTACCCTGACAGAGTCGGACATAATTCTGTCAATCGATTCTCCCCTGGTGTTTGAATACTGGGACAGGGACAGGAGGTGGCAAACTCCACTGGCGTAGATTGTGCTCTGCATCTCCACCAAAGAACCAAGGATGGGAATTCGGAGGTGTTCGTGCCCATATTCCTAAACATGGCATCCCCACCCCCTGAACATGTGTGTCACAGTGGGGTCTAATCGCCAAAAGCTGTTCATTACTCATCTTCTAAATAAATTCTTGTTCACTCTAAATCAAGTCTGTTCTGACTGATCTGACATTACACAGTCATATCAGTCTACAGCAGCATGTCAGCCCACATGCAGCACGCTATCTATAGGCTGGATCTTTGGATTTAGTGTTCATTCTGTGTCATGTCATGCTTAACAATGTATTCTGTCCTAAATGACATGGAGTCCAGCTGCCTGACGCATGTCTGTATGTGTATGTAGAGATGTCTACTTTTGTTTGCAAACATAGGCTTACTGACAATACTCAGGACTAATAAAAGGATGGCAGTTTATTGTTTGTGATGCAGAAAGAGGCATTTGTGCCCATTATAACATACTGAAAATGTAGTTTGCAGGTCAGAACAAAGCAATCTCAAACTCTACAGTGGCTCCAAAAATATCCCAATGAATAATCTGTTCCATGATACAAACAATATATGTCATAAGTGGGTTTCCATTACAGATTTGTGCAAAAATTAAGCAATATTTTCGAAATGATGATAAAACATAATTGCGAGATGACTGCGTTCCCATTGAGTTGATGCTATGGGACGTCTCCTCTCAGGAAAACTTTCCAAAAAGCATGGCGATGGATGTTCAAAATATGTTACATGCATCATGTCTTTTCAAAAATCCACTTCTGTGTTCACATGGAATGAGGATTTTGTCACCAAAATCACTTCAGATATAGGAAAAAAAACATTACTCTGTACCCAAAAGTTTGGGTCAAAATAGTTTATGTTACTTTACTGAGTGAGAAAGTTAGAGTAAGTCACCTGACGTGTATCACCTTTGGTGTGTGACGAATGTCACATGAGCAGCAGCCTCCTGAGTGAAACTTCTGTGTTTCTGTGAAACTTCACACCTGCTCTAGGTGGACCTTCTTGCTCTTTAAACTGTGTTGCAGGGAACTGAAGCATTGGAGTTAGTTTAATGCTTAGTGCACCTCATACAGACACTAAAAAAGGGTGCCTCTGCATTGGAATCAAGCCGACTTGCTGAGCTGCCGTATTTGATGTCCTGGGAACGAAAACTGGCTGATTCTGACATGAATAACTGGTTGTTGTGGGTACGGATTTCCTGTTACCCTGCTCACTGATCAGCTATGTTTTGTATAGAAAGCATTGGCATAATAGGTCCATTATGAGACTCTTCACAATATCAGGAAGTTTGCTCTCATATCCCTGAACTGCGACTGTAGCAAACCATCAACAAAGTCATCAATCAGCAAACGAACATTGCTTGTCTCTGAGTCAGTATACACACAGCCAGCCATTGATCCGCTGTCATGGAAGCCAGAAGGCGTATTTATGTTTACTTCTCTTGCCTGTCATTTCTGGCATGCCTGTATGATGACGTATGTGTTAAAATTTTAAAATGTTACACTAATGGCTAATGGCTGATGGGATTGATGAAGCATGTTGATGAACGGAGCCAGTTCTGCACTCCATTAAAACATCGCTCATCTTTTCCATGTCTTGGGCCTTCCACAGAGAGGTGAATTAATGGCCATAATGGCCAGGGTGGAGTCTGCTGCGAGAGAATTTCTGTCCAGCGTGTTGACCCAAGCAGCAAACGCTTACAGCATTTTCACATTATGCAAAATGGGGGGCAGCAACTTTCCTAGAATCCTTTCGCTGCAAATAAGCTAGCAATGGGTGATCTGAACCTAATGCATTTATAGTTTAATTGGCCCTGACATTTTATTGTATTTCCTTCCCACTTTGCTAATTCCCCGGGGAGCTCTGGCCCAGGCTGGTGCCTCATTGGCGAAACTTGAGCTCAATCAAGACGATAGACTCCTCCAATAAGGACCTCGTGATTGTGCCGTGTCAGAGATTCTGCCTCCAAGTCGACTTTCTGAGTGGGGGAGATATCTTCAGAAAGTCGAATATGTCGTCCAGACATGCTCATTAAGTTTGACAGGGCCACCACTAATCACGTCTCGGGTTGACGCTGCAGTAACTGATAGCCAGGGAGATAGAAGATAGAGCTGAGGAAGTGGTGATTTTACAGCTGCTAGGATATTTTCTACAGTATTTTTTATAATATTGTATTCATATAGTTAATCACTGTTTTCTGTATAAAGGCCTGCAACCAACCAGCTGGAGATATTGTAGATTTTAAACCTCTACAGAGGCCGACACACAAGTGATTTTAGTGTAAATATTGTTTACATCTTTACATCCACCCTGTGATCTTTGTACGTTCTAGTCATGAAAATTGATTCAGAGATGTGTTATAATGTTGTTTTTTGTGTCCTGGAATCTTGAAAAAGACAGTCAGCAGTGAGAAGACAAGATTGCAGACAGAGACAAAAAAGGGGGGCAAAATGCAATTAACAAGCATAAAAATTTGCATTAAAAGAGAACTATCTATGAACAAAACAATGGAAATCAGTTGTACAACCAGGCAGGCTAAAGACATCCTACATAAACCTCAGGGAGCTATTTATATTTTTCAATTTTTATGTAAATTTTCACTTAAATTATGAAAAAAAAAGTTGCAGGGAACTTGTTGTATATGATGTTGAAAGTTTGAAACCTTTCCCTCGACCTCCATCACAACCGCTAGAGCGCCAATCTTCCATGATCCAAAAGGAAGAGCATCAACACAGCTCAGTTATTTCCCCAATCAATTATGACAAAAGCTGCCTAAACTGGTTTTCTTCTTCCTCCTAAGTTGCAAACATATTTTAAAAGTAACTTTGGGGAAGTTGAAACAAGACTCAAAATACTATAAACATCTGGTGAGGACTGAGTCAGACATGAATAGAGGATGCCAAAATGTGAGTATTTCCATTGCCCTGCAGAAATGCAAACAAAGCTGGTGCACAAGAGACAGCATGTTGAAATATTAAGCAACACTGATGTGCAAACATGCACATAGTACAACATTAAGATTGCAACAGCAAAAAAACCAAAACAAAACTGTCTTGCAGCCTGTTATTTCAGTGGCAGGACTGGGCAAAACATATAAGCTGTTGGTGACTCACAGCAGCACTGAGCGGTGGACACACACATGCTGGACTGACAGCCGCATTTTCTTCTTTCAGTTATGTGTCCCAAAAAACTTACGCCGGGGATATATTTGCTGTTAACTACACATACGCATGCCGCCACACGTCTCCTACATCGGTTTAGTGCGTTGGCTATGCAGATCCTCAAAAATTAATGTGACGCGGATGCGAAATGCAGTATGTAAATAAACAGTCAAGTGCTGGTGATGCTTTTCATAATCAATTTCTCACATTGGCAGCATGAGAGACATGCATTAGCCATTGTCCCGACAGGCTTGATTCAGAAGCCTTACGTTCCAACGACATTGTTGCTGCTGTTGCCTTTTCTGCTTTGATCTCAGCGTTAACGTGCTAGTAGCGCCCTTGAATGTCGCCATATCTGTTGTTTACATCCCACACATCCGGTAGTTATATACGACGTGAGCTCTCTCATGTGCCCTTTAGAGGTATCCTCCAGTAACACGTATTCCTTATAGGCAATTATAACAGTTAACAGTTAGTCCCGACCAAGCAATCTGATTCGTCGAGAGGCAGTCCATAAGTGATGATATACAGTATAACATCACTGGGACTGTTAACTTATTTATTTATTTATTTAGTCAATAAAAGCACATGGCACCCTCACACTCCTTCTGTGTCATTACCGGCAGCGAGCCAACCGGACGCTGCCCAATGGCGTACCATGCAGACACGACAGATTACATACAGCCACATTCTAAAATGATGCAGATTGTCTGCGTCATGCTGCTGCGGCTCTTTATCCATCCGGCGGCACATAATAACAAGGCAAAAAATTCTGTCCGGCCGCGTTCTCAGCTGACGATGTCCAGTGGCATATCATGCAGACGCGAAAGGCAACTTTTCTTATGCCCAAAACACTGCAAAAGCTGGTTGGCTGGTTGACTGGTTGACTCAGCTTCTGCAGTGACACTGGCGTTTTTGAACCAATGCAGATGTTCTTAAAAGCCCCATCTGCATCCCTAAGATGTCTGCATTTACCCCCAGTGACCGTTAGAGTGTCAGGAGATAGGAATGGGAGAATGTGATGAGTGGTGTGGGGAGACATGAAGCCCTCCACTCATCTGAACTTTGACTGAACTCCTATTGGGACAGAGACACAGTGAGGGATTACAAACGGTGCAGAGGCTTTGTTAACTGTCATAACTGTTCCCCGACAGGAAACAAGTGAGGCGCAAAGACAGACAGAAAGCTGGGCGAAATATGACAACAGCATGATTCAGAGCAGTGAGGGTGCAGGCTGGTGCACTCAGAAATCAACCCTCTGCAGACTCACAAACGTCTGGAGTACGGTAAAAAAAGAAATTAATAAAGTGTGTAATGTTGCTGTGTGAGTCACTGCCTGTGAGTGTGCAGTGACGGCAGATGACAGCTTTAAATACCAAAATAACCTCGTACTGCCACGTCTATTCAGACAAGCAGGTGACAGTCAGAGTAGTTCTTCACTACGCTGCTTTATAAACCTGCTCCACATCCCAAAACTCACATCCAGAGCTACCGCTGAGGCCAGCTGGCTTAATGCATCAGACCAGGTACTCAACTGGCTTTGCTTGGAGGCCACTTTAGCAAAATGACAGAAAGATAGGGGCCAGTCACTACAGCTCCATACATGTTTCTATGATTTTAGCACATTTCCAGGATTTTTATCATTTTTCTAGGATTCTGGGAACGATTTCACAGAGGAATTGCAGATTCAAAACTTCTGGAAGATCCGCTCAACTTTTGCATCATGCCCGAGGGAGCCAATTCTTACTGACAAGCAAATAGCCAAAGCATCATGTGACCTTTAAGAGCTAAAAAAGTGTTTCCATTGCAGTTTTGATAGGAGTTTTCTTTAAATTGATGTGTTTCCATTAGATGCATTATATATACAAAATCTGAGGTTTAATGGAAACCCACCTACTGTTTCCTTGCTTCTCAAAAAGCACATTTGTTAATACTCATACATCTTTTTAAGGTTTCCTTTCATGTTTTTTGATAGGCAGCTAGGCCACGAAGACCTGTTTTTTTTTTCTGTATTGTAAGCATTTTATTGAGAGGGATCAATTTGCACAAACTGTTAGCAAATATACACAAATTATTGCTAAATATTCAAATGCAGCTTTAATATAGTAAGTGTATTATTTTTCTATTGATAATGTCAGTGGGTATTTGGGCAACTAGTATTATTATTTACATGCAGGTTTTCTGTGTCTTTTTGTCTTCTGTGTCTTTTGATGTGAAGCACTTGGTGCATGTAATGTCTTTGTTGGCTCAGGCTCAGTTCTTGAAAAAAGAATTTCTGTAATTATATGGAAAATATTATGCCAGTATAACTCAAGTTTTGGACACAATATATAACAGTGTTTTAGAGTAGCTTCCTTAGATTGACACTTGCTGTAAGGAGAGGAACCACAAGATGTGATATTTTTGGTATATATTTAGATATAGAATTGTACAGAGATATAAATAGTACTACATCTCTGCTCTGGTATTACACATATAAAACATGTGAATGAACAGCAGCTTGCTGATGACGTTTGCAGCTCGAGGAAAGTACATGTGTCCTGCACCTGAGTGTGTGTGGAATACATTACAGGGTGACCAGACATCCTGGTTTTTTTTTTCGGCAGAATGCACAGTGTCCTGATTCATCTCGGAGATGTTCTGCATATGTCCTGATTTCAGCTGCCAATCCTCCAAAAATACAAGAGCAGTACTATTTTTAAACATTTCCCACACAGCCCCAACCCACACATGGAGCAACCACCGACTCTGGCACAGAAATCATAAGAGAATTATGAGCTCGTAAATCTACCTTGTTGTGCTGGTTGCCATGACAACGAGGCAGCTGCAAGTGTTGCCTCATTCATCAGCCATCACCTACAGCAGTTGTTTCTGTCTCTTACCAACCAAAGTAACATCAGTCACGCTGAAAAGATTGTTGTTTTCAAGAGCAACTTTATCAAATGTGCTTTTCTCCACAATTTCTATTTATTTCATAAACTCTAAGTTGTTAAAGATTTATATTCTTTACCATAACAGTGAATGAGCTTCGAGATGAAATGAGATCTACATCTTAGACTCTGCAGATTTTTAAACGGGGATCCGTCTCAACGTCAGGGCCCTTAGGATTAAAAAAAAAAAGGCCAAGATTCTTCAGCCATGCTTGCGGCTCTTTGAGGCTGCATTTGCCACAACAGTACTTTGAGTTAACCCTTTGAACCCTGGGCAACTTGGATTGATTTCTTTCAAAAACACAGGAAGAGGGAAATGAGTAACCAAAGAAGAAATGACCAAGAAATTAGCAATAAAAAAATACCCACACATATGAAAAATACCTAAAATTAGCACAAAAAACTCCAACACTAACAAACATCAAACAAATAAACCTGGGAAAGTAAAACAAACCCAAAAAAAGTGCTGAAAAAAAGCTTAAAAATTACAATAATATTGAAAAAAAAATCGTATATAGAAATGTGATATTTGTGAATATAAAGTTCTCTGGACATTTCGTTAGCTTTAAAAAAAAAATCTAAATTAAAATGATCATTTAAAAAAATCTCACCCCAAGGCCGACTTGGTAGAGGTTCGAAGTTCAGTCTTGACCTTGGAAAGAGCAAACCTAGTACTCGCAGATTATTTGATTAGACTGAAAGTTCCAGAAAAGCTACTGATGGACATTGATGTGAATTGTTGTTCTGCTGTATCCATGGTCGATAAAAACAAAGAACATTATAACCGTAACACTCACGTGATTTTAAGTTATAAATTATGGTATACAAATCTATCAGACCAAGCAAAGGTTGTAAACGGAGTTCCTCCTACCCCTGAGTACTGTAAATACTACTTAGCAAATACAAAATGATAGATATATTTACAATGATACTGTCTGACATCAGAGCAGCTAATGGGAACTAGGAAAATTCCTGCCCCAGGAAATCATGGATGTTACGATGTTTGCCCAACAACCGTAATCCTCAGCAGATCGATGCACTAATGAGTACAGATGACTAACAGAGGCAACATCCGTCTACATAGCTGCTAATGACGCACAGCCTTGACAGACGGTAAACAATAGTGAGCTTCTAAATCAATCAATATCCCAGGCTGAAATGCATGTCCAATGCACACATGGCACATTTTAAAGGAACAAACATTCAGAATATATCTAATCCTACAACACACGCAACTACACACATAGAAAGTGTCAACAAATGATTAAACTGGTACCCAATGCTACACGGATCAAGTCACAACGTCGCTGTTCTGGTGACACTGTTTGAACGACAGACATTTTTGTAAAATATAAATGACTGATTCAAAGACAAAAGCTCAGAGTGATACTCAGAAATAATACAATGCATGCTTTTATGGGTTGACGGCTGTGGAATCAAATATTGCAGTTTAAATGGGTTTCAATGGCACATTTTAAAAGTTATTGTAGGGGCTGAGCTGAAAATTCCAAGATTAAACAAAAATACACAGTCTTGCCAAAATGTATGCCATATGCATGAACAAAATTATCAGAAAAAAGGTTTTAGACAAAACATTTCCATACTTTGTCCCCTAAAGTAGTCGTCCCTCAGTAGAACCTATATAACTCTGCTTTACTGTATGATTTCAGCACCAAATCCAGTCCGAAACAGCCCTCTGAACAGAGCAGAGCACAGTTCTGTACAAATAATAATATAATATAATCTATAATATATATTAATATTACATCCACCATCACTTTCCCAATATAGCAACTCCTAACTACATCAGGGGAACTCATTTACATCACAAGCCACAGTGACATCAGATTCAAGGTGTTTGTTTTAGATAGCAGCAGAACAATAATCCATACGGATTACTGCAAACTGTCTTCCTTAACCATTAACCCATAAAGTCCCCACTTACATGTTCACTTAGGATTCCTCCTGCGGGACAGGTCTTCCAAAAGCATAAATGTGTTTATTTTAGACATCTGATTGACTGTTGATCTATCGTAATCTGTCCACCTGACTTCCACCTAGAGCTGGGCAATATGGCTTTAAAATAATATTATAAGACTATATTGCGATATATATCTTGATATCTTTTAAATGTCCTTTAAACTAATGTTAGCTACTAAAATGCAAAATTATTGAATGGACTACTAAAAATAACAAAGCAAAGTAGTGGTGCCCAAATTCTAGCCTAGAAAATGTGGCCTGTTATTTGAACATTATAAAGACTTGATTAATTATCATTGAGAAATAATTAAGATTTTGTACTTTTAGTATACATAAAGTGCCAGAGTGCATAAAACATCATAAAATTAGAGCTTTTTTGATCAAAAAAGTGCCAGTGGAGGATCCCCCACATCCCCCAACAGAGGTCCTAGCTGAGCCTCTAATGTCCTAAAATCCTAGAAACTTCCTAAAATCCCAGGAACGTGCCAAAATTCTAGAAATATTCAAAAAATCCTTGAAATGTCCTAAAATCCTATAAACATGTATGTGGCTGCTGTGACTGGCCCCTGTCATTTAGCAAAAGTGGCCCCCAAGCAAAGCAAGTTGAGGATTGATCTAGAGACAATAACCGCTCAAAGTGTGAATTATTTCGGGCTGTTTGGTGTTAGTGGAGCAGGCGGAGCCCCCACCTCGGGCCCCGATGCCCATGTGCAGCTCAGTACACCCACATTCTGTTTGTGCGTCTGTGGTGATACGATGCAAAACATAACCATGTTCATAGTTTATATCTGTCAAACCTTTCTGTAAAATGTGCAGACGCCTGAAACATCAGAGAAGGTCCTGAGCTGCATGTGCTGCTGTGAACAAGCCTCTCCAGCAGTGAGGAGGAGGAGGAGGAGGAGGAGGAGGAGGAGGAGGAGGAGACCCATGGGTGAGATGAAAGAGACAGTATGCAAACACACACTTAACAGATGTTATACACACACTGATACGCATGTTTATATGATCATGAAATCAAAATCTAAATGGAATATGGAAAACTAAAGCATACGGCGGACCACAATGGATGAGCGATGTAGCTGTGAGGTCACTGGAAGAAACTGATGACTTCTTGATGAGAAGAGTCAGATGACAGCAGCGTTTGCCAATATTATGATTGAGGCTGAAGGGGTACTCGGAGCAACACTAGCATGAAACAAAACAGCTGCTGGAGGATTCTCAGAGTGGACTTTCCAGGAGAAAACTCATACATTAAACAAACGGAGTCAAATTATGTTGTCGTGACAAGTTTTGTCAACAACACAGACTTGACACAGCATGAATGAGATTTTCCAGAAATCATGATACGGTTTGATAAGGCCTGAACTCCCTCTACAATAAATCATAAGCATGCAGAGAGCAGGGGATGTTCCAGGAAAAACTGAGGGGGATAAATACAGGATAAATTACAAGCACAGCCCGGCCTGCATGTAACAAAAAGCACTTTGTTATTATTCATTCCTGCAGGATCTTAGTGTTTGCTGTCCTCTGCAGGGAAAAAGGATTTCCACTCCAATCTGAAGCCAGAACTGTCTGTCTGTGGGATAATCTACTGTAGATAGTCATCATGTCTGGACAAGAGAAAAGAAAAGAGGTCACTGCTTCACTCTTTGATACCTGAGCAAATTGGCTATTATTTCTTTAAAAAAAAAAAAAAAGGGACAAGAAAGATATGGCGCAAAAATAGCAAGACGTCAATAAAAAACTTACAAGAAAATTACCCAGAAAATAAGCAAAAAAAGGTACATAAAAAATAATAAATTCAAAAAAGTGCTAACAAGTGTATTTATTTATTTTAACAATTTTCTATTATATAGTTATATCTATAACTATGAGTATTTTTTCTGGACATTTCCCCTATTTTTGAATAATTGTTACCTGCATGAGTCCCTTTTTAAATTAATAATGATTGTTTTCAAAAGTGCATGTTTACTTCATTTTCAGGTTTTGGCAACAGAAGTATTTGGTTAGATTTAGACTACAGATCATGGTTTGGCTTAAAATAAGCAACATTGTTGCAAATATAATGTAATATGCCACTTGACATAGGTCATAATGTGTCAAATGTCAAATGAAACATAGTTAAAATAACTTAACATTTACTTTTGACTTATAACAAACATCATATTTGTGATCCATGTATGAACCAAGCCTTGCAGGACTTTATAACTGCGGTTACTCGTGGTTCAGTTTGTTGGAAAAGTAATGCAGAACCTGGCCAGCAGCTGTTTTCAGAGGTCAGAGGTCAACATTAGCATTCGTGTTAGCACACTTCCACTATTTTCAACACTGAGTGGTTAAACGGAAGATCATTGCAGTCAGTTTCAAGAACGGCTTCTGAGAAAACCAGTTTTTAAAACCACATTTCTTACGCAAATGTTTCACCAACAATCTTTCTGAAGAGCAAAGAGAAACTATGTTTGCTTTCAGTTTTATCTGTGTGACAAAATTTGGATTTTTGAAGTTAGGGTTAGCGGCCACATATGAGGGATTTCTGGGAGGTGATCGTCCACAATTTCACAAAAACGTGTATTCAAAACTCCCTGATGATCCGCTCAACTTTCTCAGAGTTATGTGGTGCAATAACAGCTCTTGTAGCTCCTGCTGCATCATGAGGGAGCCAGTTCCTACTGACAAGCACGTAGACACAGCATCATGTGACCTGGAAAAGCCAAAAAAAGTGTTTCCAATGCAGTTTGCGAAACATGGCTTTTTTTTATAGCCTGAAAAACCACCTCATACGAGCGTAAAAACTTTGGCATCTTGAGTTTTTTTTCGACTTTGACGTGTTATTAGTATTGGGCATATTTTATATTTGCAATTTCAATTTTTCGCAGTTTGAGGGTTAATGGAAACCTGCATAGTGTAGCTGTATTCGTCTTCGGTTTCGGTACAGATCAACCTTTACAGGCTGAAGAATGCTTTAAAATCAAGTAAGTAAGTAAAGCTTTATTTGATAAGCACTTTTTTAAACATACAGTTACAAAGTGCTTCACAAAACACATAAATACACATTCAACAATATATCAGTGCATGAACGAATTGAGTTTCAGGGAATTACAATGTGAAACACAGTATAATGAGGGACAGACAAGACCAAAACAAACAAAATATCACACATGGAGTCACTATAAGAAGGCTAAAGGTGAGTTTTTAGTAGACGTTTACAGACTGAGGACTCAGCAAACCTAATGGGGCAGGGAAGATTATTCCAGAGGGTAGGGGCTAAAACAACGAATTAACGATGACCTTTTGTTTTAAAGTAGGAGCGGGGGCCAGTTAAGAGACGAAGATTTGCAGATCGGAGTGGTGGAGAGGTAGCTTAAGGAACAAGAAGATCAGAAATGAAACTGGGGGCGAGGTTGTGCAGGGCTTTGAACGTTAACAAGATTTTGTTGTATATTCTGAATTTTACTTGAAGCCAACGGAGGGATGCAAGAATAGGTGTTATGTGGGTACGATGGCTCGTCCTCGTCAGTAGTGTTTTGAACCAGTTGAACATGATTCAGAGCAGTTTGACTAAGGCATGTGTAAAGAGAATTACAATAGTCTAAGCGGGAGAAAACAAAAAGTAAAGCTGGATGTTCACTGTACTTGTGCATGTGGAGGTAAATAGCAACAGAGCCAAGCCGTCTTACGTATGACAGTCATCGAGTGCCTGATTCAGGTGTCAAAGCATTTTCTGGGACAGTCCAGTCTTGTGTTTCTTTTGGGGTTTTGCAGAGTAAAACAAGCATGTTGAAACATTAAGACTTTTATTGCGATTTCTTTTTCATTAAACATAAATCTGGTTTCTTCACATCAAACTCCAGTCAGTCTTTGCGGGCTGATCCTTTCACTTCACCTCGGGTAGTGGCACTCCACTCCGATGACAGCACTCTGGCTCCTGATGATTCTGCCAGACACTTTGGGGTTGTAGATCAGCATGAAGGCATAAATGAAGGCGTTCTCTGTCATCTAAGGAAAAGAGAACATCCGATTGACATCACGTGACTGATAATATCAATGTATCATGAATAAAAAAATCTCTTACCGCTAGTGTGCTGCCACAGCCGTGCAGCTCACATTCAAAGACCAGCACATGGGACAAGTTGTCAACCTCAGTGGCTGGACGGCCACCGAGTGTGATTTCCTCAGGTTTTACCAACCTGCCCAGGCCCAGCAGGTCCTGGCTCACCTCCACCTGGATCCTGCTCTCTCCACACCTCACAGCAACACGGCTGTCTGTCGCCGGCTGCCGCAGTTTAAACTCAAAAGGGGGCTTTTTCACTGAATCCACCGGATCTTCTGGAAACTTCCAGGAGAGCGGTTCGACCGCTTGGTGGATCTGGTCCTCCTGGAGCCTGCCAGCTTGTTGAGCAGACTTCCTGGAGTACTCTCTCTCAGGTTCTGCTGCCGACTCGACTTCCACATCGACTGCCCAGAGGGTCGGCTCTGTCAGACTGAGAAAGCGAGCGTCACTAAGCTTGACGCAGGCGAGAACAAAGCTGAGCACAATAAGCTGCCTGGACCTCATAGCTGCAAACACAGAAAGTTCTCTGCAGCTTTCTGAAGCTCAAAGACTGAAGCAGACAAAGGAAGTGAGTCCTCCCTCTGACTGATCAGCTCATTAGCTCTTTGCACATGTGTGAATCTCACAGCTGCACATCCCTCACTAATTACTCTGCCTGTGAAATGTATGAAGCTGTATGAAGAATTCAGTATTAATCCACAGGTGCTCCACACATTGCAGAGTGTTTTATTTGTGTCGAAAGGTGCTTTGAAATGTGCGTATCTGAAGGGGAAAGTGAGTGTGTATGTGTATTTAGTGGACATGAATCCATGCAAATTCTATGGTGGCCCTGACAGTCAAAACACAGCAACATTTCACAATTTAGAAAATTTTAGAAAGCATTTCACAAAACATGTCATTTTTTATAAACAATATTTTAGGAAATAATATTTTGCAAACTACATTTCAGAAAACACAATTTACACATTAGCTCTTTTCACAAAATACATAATTTCAGAAAAACACATTTGAGAAAAACACAACACTTCATGAAATGCAACATTTAAATAAAAAAACAAACCACACTCACAACTTATCAAAAAACACATCATTTAAAAAAAATGCTACATTTCACGCAGAAAAATCAATAAAATTTCATGTACCTAAACATTTCACAAAAATCTTTTTTACAAAACAAAACATTATCATATAAACCCAATTCACAAAATGTGAAATTTTATATAATTAAACATTTCACAAACAACAAAAACCCAGAAACAATTACAAAAGAGAGACACAACAGCATTTGTTTAGACTCACACTGAAATACGTCGGTGTGTAGTGGACAATAACTCTGTGACGCTGATTTGATGCAACAATCAGAAGAGTCTTGGGTCCAGACTCTGTCTGTTGTGCCATTTAGGCGATCAAAATCACATCGCTTAATGTTGGGGGAATGCTAATGGGAATGTTAATGCACTTATTTTGGCTTTTTGCAGCTTATTAGCAGCACATTCCTGCTGTGTGTATTAGAATTGACATTGTTTCTGGACAGAAATAAAGAGTTTAGAGAGGAGGAAACATGGGAAAGAATGATACAATCACAGCTAAACTTAAGTTAGATAACCAACATTAAACCTCATCATGATGATGTACATTGATGCATATTGCTTGTAATGAAATGTATCATTTTATTATGTCAGTGTGGATCTTGAACGTCCCCCTACATTTTGTTCATACTGTACTGAGCAGGAGGCAGGCTGCTCTCTTGGTTTCATCATTTATCTTTGCAAATGGCTCGTTGTAGGACGCCTGAAGTAGCACCTCATCTCAAGGTCGAAAGGGTGAGCGGTTACTATAGCAACGGTACCTAAGTAATGAGAACTGCCTGTCAGTCACATTTTATGGGATGCTGATTTACTGGAGGATGGAACAAATTATATGAAGGTGGAAAGAGTCAAAACGCTTACAAAACATTTTCATAATTTACAGTTTTATTACTACAGTCATGTATTTTACACCTACAGTTCATTCATTGTTAGAGCATAAACTATCAGTGCAGCTAAAACATAAAACTGCTCCCAGTTTAGTCCTGTCCATATAGAAAAATTATGTATATAGAAAAAATATTTTATGAATATATTACGAGAAAGCATCACAAGCCATACCATACAATATCAGGCCCTCTCCATTTAAACCATACTTCATGGTTAAATAAACACAATTAAAGAATGAGTGAATAATGGAGCTGGCTGGTGCTTGTTCATTGTGCTTTCTGAATATTATTTTTTTACACAAAACTGATCAGATGGTGTGTATCTGTAGGAAAATAAATCCCCTTTAACTCAGGAATAACTGAATGATATTAAAACCACCTGAAGGTTGACCTGAATGCACACACACACACACACACACACACACACACACACACATGCCCGCGTAAAAGTACATTTCCATTCTAATTGCATGCAAACATATGTTCACCTTCACACTTGTTCTTGACTCGATGTCAAGATTTCAAACTCTCATCTTCAAAGACGTTCTCCTCCAAATCAAACCATGCATTATTTATGAGACGTTATCGGGCAGACAGGACTGAGATAAGACAGGAGACATGGGAAATTCACACACGTTGTACCTTAAAGCCAAATGTTTTGCAGAGTGAAATACGTTAGAGAAGGATATTCCTCTTTCCAAAGCAGCAGTGTAACTGAGGAGTAGTGTGTGTGTGTGTGTGTGTGTGTGTGTGTGTGTGTGTGTGTGTGAAGCTGACTTCCAGCAGAGTTCAGCTAGGCAGTTGCTGGGCTGAAGGATTTTTGGCAGGCTGTGTTTTTTTATGTAGAGGACAAATAAGGTCAAATCTCTGCAAAAGTAAACTTTACAGTCCAGCAGCAACAACGCCCTCAAACTACAGTGCAGTCTGCAGACGGATCTCCTGCAGTGCATGAGTCATCTGCAAATAGAACATATCCCTGCAGGAGACCTGTCAAACCATCAGACCTGCTGCTGCACACATCAAAACAAAAGGCTTGTTCATCTATAAATGCAAACCTCGACAAAACCACATGTACTTTTATTGTTTTTCAGAACTGTCACAGTCCACAGCAGTCAAGCCACGGCCAAATCTGGCCACATTCACAATAAAGTGATTCACACTGGGAATTGTTTTTGTACTTTTAGTACACGTAAGGTGCCAGAGTGCATAAAGCAGCATCAAAATAGAGCTTGTTTGTCAAGAGAGGTGCGAGTGGAGGATCCCCTGCACCCCCCAACAGAGGTTCTAGCTAAGCCCGGGATGTCCTAAATCTTAGAAATGTCCTGAAATCCTAGAAATGTCCTAAAATCTTAGAAATGTCCTAAAATCTCAGAAATGCCCTTAAATCCAAGAAATGTCCTAGAATTCTATAAATGTCCTTTTATCCTATAGATATGTCCTAGAATCCTGGAAACATGCTCAAATCCCAGAAACACACCAAAATCCTAGTAATTTCCTGAAATCTTGAAATATCCTAAAACCCCAGAAATGTCCTAAAATCCCAGAGGCATGTATGGGGCTGCTGTGAATGGCCCCTGGTTCCCTGTCATTTTGCAAAATTGCCCCCCAAGCAAAGCAAGTAGAGGTCTACAGCATCAGCACAGCAAACATCCGAAAAGTCATAAATTCTTATTTCAGAAAGAATACATCATTTTCTTTTTGCCTTCCGCATCGAAAAACAAATTTCAAAGTAACTGTTCTTGATTTTAATTGAAGTGCAGACATCTATTTTAACTCAGGAGATCAAAAACAAGTCTGAGAGGAAGACTGTGTGTGTGTGTGTGTGTGTGTGTGTGTGATGATGTGGCAGGTGATAGCGAGTCTTACAACATCCTTTTTAAAGCTCCTCGATATTATCTGTAAGAAAATAGATGAATTTGTGTCTGAATTTCTAAACTCAGATGACAAGAGGAAACAGATAATCTTAAAAAAACAAACAGAAAGCTTTCTCAGATCTCTTTGATCGCTGAAGTTCTTTGCTCATAAAGTCTCTTCGTTTTTGTGTTTTTCAGTGGCCTGCTTTTTTATGTTTGCCTCAAGAAATCTCCGTAAGAACTCGTTTTTTAGCCATGCCAGCGCCTTGGCACCAGGAGCGGCAGTTTTGGTCAGAGCACCACTTTAGTCCAGAAATATCTCTGTTGGATGGATTACTCTGCAATTTGGTCATGGCGTCGGCATGACCTGTAACTGGTGATCTTTTGAACTTTCTTCTGTCTTTTTGTACATCATTTGGAGAATATCAGCTTTGCCATCGCACAGAAAATGTAGAGAAACTCATTTGTTCCTCGGTCTGTCAGCCTATTAACCCTTTGAAACCTGGATCCGCATCACTTTTCATGCGCCACGTTCAGATGCCTTCACAAGAATTTAAACCTTCAAAATTTGAGCTAATTGGTTTGCTGTGTTTTAAAAACATGGGAAAAATGGAAATATGAAAATTGCAAGAATTCACTAGATTTAGAAATAATATTTAAAAACAAGCCAGAGAAAAATGTCTGTAAAACTTATACATGTAAAATTGTTTTTACAGAATAATTATTATTTTTAAGCATTTTTAAGTCACTTCCTTCTTTTTTAACTTCTTTTTCTTTTTTATATTTAAAGGTAAGTTTCTGGTATTTTTATTTATTTATTTATTATCTATATTTTTTGGCAATTTTTTTCTTTTCTTCCTAAGATGGTCACTGGCTTTTTCCCCATGTTTTTAGAGGAAATCAAGCCAACATGCCCAGTTTCCAAAGGGTTAAGCACCTTTAGTAACTGCAGCGATAAGATAATTATTTCCCACAAAGCATGACATTTCCCTCTGAAATATAGTAAAAGTATAAAGTAGCATAAAATGGAAACCGAACAAGAACCTCAAAATTTACTTAAGTACAGTATTTAATTGGGATAAATGTACTTAATTACTTTCCTCTCCTGCTCACAGAATGAACAAGTGGCTGAAAAATTCACAGGAATTACAAGTATTTCTGGAGTCTACATTGGGACCAAACTCTCTGCAGCTGACCCGAGGCTGTTCTCAAAGCACAAATGACTCCAGACCCACAGAGTATATTAAAGGGACGTTCAGTGATCTTTTCTGACGTTCAGAAACCTGCAGGATCTGCACAGACAGTCCCAACCTGCCTCGAGCTATGGGGGCCTGTAATTAACACAGATAAAGTGCCATTCACACAGCTAGTTCATTAGAGCTGATGCAGTCCGAAACGACTGACACTGAGGTCATATGTGACGATGTAAATTACAGACACAACTAAACTGCCTTACCAGCAGCTAGTGGGCTTAAAAAACAGCTTTTTGGGTCTCTCTTTTGAAATGTGGTAGCAACATTTGTTTCTAAAAATGTGCAACCAATGCAATGCTGTAGTTACGCTTTCAGTGGCAAGTTTTGTTTTAGTTTCCAGCATGTCTTCTCAAAATAAGGTAACATTCTTTATACACATAAAAAATGTTAAAAAAAAGTTGGTTTTTTTTTCAACATATCACAAAACATTTTCATCAGAAAAAAAAGTCTTTAATCTCAGGCCTCAATAACATGTTCTGAATGCTGCTCTGAAAATGTGCAACTACAAAACTATGATCATAATTATGTATTTTAATTATTAGACGGAATTATTATTAGTATTTTTAAGTTTTAATTTTTTTTTGTTTTTGCTTGTTTACATTTTACTTTCTTTTCTTGACAATTTTTGGGACTTTCTTTGTAAAGTTACTCAATGCCTTCTTTCCATGTATTTGAAATAAATCCAGCCATTTCTTCGCATTTCAAAGGGTTAACCTGCAAGATGCAATGGTGCACTGCCACTAATTATTAAATACTAATTACCCTATGTCTCCTCCTAAGCAGCACTCAAACATTGATCCAAATTAATCTGCAACGGGTTTGAAAGAGAGACTGAATAAGTTAGAGATATATGAAGAGAAGAAACCAATGTTAAGTTTTCACTGACCTCTGTCCATGCTGCTTTCTACTGTTAACCTACACACAAAAACAAACCCCTTCTCACACACAAAAAAGGCACACGCGTCTGCTGTAGAGCCGTGTACACAGCTCTGCTCTGCTGGCAATGGGAAAGCAGTCTGTAGCCTATTTTGTTTTGCCAGTGCACGCACTAATTTTGGTGGGAAAGGGGAAATAAAAGCATAGCTGCATTTTCTGCATCTGTTCTTCTGTGATAGTCAAAGACTGGTGTCTCTGACTGATGTTTTGTCCAGACAAAGTCAACAATCTGACTCCACTGCTGTTATGCAACAGTTGTTTAGGCATCCAGGAACTCAGTACAGCTGAGGTGAGCCTGTTAGAGCTGAAGCATGGCGCTGGGATGGCAGCTGTTTCCTTTTTGCTGGCTCACAAGCCGAATGCCTGGATGTGCCAGGACCTATTAAGTGATAAAGCTGTCAGTTGAGAGCTTAGCGGAGCATCTCAGAGGAACAGGCAGAGCCAGATGCTAATGAGCAGCTCGCTTAAATGACTGACAAGGATTTGAATGCACTTAAATTACAATTGGACAAACAGCCACACATTAAATCTGTCATAATGTGTTATAACTGTCCGTAGGGATGATACAGTTTGTATAGTCAGTGGCTCAGGAGGTGTAACACATGCAGAACTTTTACACCAAGATACACCTTTGTCTCTGATAGACCTAAACTCTGCTTTTTCTTCTCTTAGTGTTATTCTACCTCTGGACTGAGAGGATATTCTTTCAGATTTTTCTCATTATTTGATAGAAAAGCCAACACAAGGGACATAAAGTTACATTTTACCTTTTCTATAGCTCTTTGTTGCCATCTAGTGTTCACACACGTAACATGGTTCTTTTATCCTGCAACAGTAGAGAGCGAGCTGCTTGGACAAAAACACATTTGCACCAACATGTTGTGTATCATATTGCACAATGAAGGGACAGTTATATCCACTTACAATATTAAATTAGAGAAAATATTCAAATGTTAGAGTAGAATGACCTGCATTGTTGTGTGTTATAGAAAAAAAATCAAACCATCCAAGCATTAAACACAAGTACAGCTGGAACTCATGGAAATGTCTTTAGTTTTGCAGGAATCAGGTCACAAAAAAAAATTCTCAGTGGGCATGTTGTAATGGAATCCAGCTTGTTTTTGGACTTATTTAAGGTCAACTCTGTCCATCTGATAAATCCCTCCTTGTGCAACAAACACAAGATAACACTCTGAACATATTCAGTCAAAAGGTTAGAAACATATTGTGGGCTTTTAGATATCTCCAGAGGAAATTGATTACTTGATTGCCAGCTGCATGTTTCAAAGTTTCCTGTGATGATGAGATAAAGAAGTCATGTTCTTCAAACCACAAAAGAAGATATTGATATCGGTTGACACAGAGCTTATTAGGGGAAAAGTGTCAGTGGTTTGCCAACACTTGTGTGGAGACCTCAGGGCAGAATGGCTGCAGTCACAGAGCTCTGCTTCCTGCTGTTTGCTCTCATCAACAACATTCATGCACGAGAACTCATCAGCGTCAACAAGATTTGGGAATCTTACACCTTCGATCTACCCAAGAAGGCCGACTCCTGCCTGATCTCCAGATTTGTTGGTGAGGAGAAGCTCGTCCTGTGGAACACCTCCGACCTCCAGGCCGACAGCTCCACAGTGCCTGCAGACTTGAAACAACGACTTTCAGTCGTCAGCACGGAGAATATTTCTTCTTACAACATCCACAAGCTGACCGAGTCAGACTCCGGCCTGTACCGAGAGGAGTGCTGGACCGAGGGCGAAGTCTCACATGAGAAAAACATCAGCATCATTGTATGTAATTCAGTGGCTGATAACAAAAATATTCCGGTGAGACTTGGACAAACGGTGGACATGCCATGTTACAGAGCGGCCGATGATCTGGATGTCCTGTGGCTCAGGCTGGACTTTGGCTACGACCAAGAAATATGGACCAGAGTTTTTGGGGATAATATGACATCAGTGGTGGACAATGTCAGAGCACAAGTGGTGAAAAAAACAACTCTTCGTTTATCCAACCTCTCGACAACAGCCTATCCAGTGTTCGCCTGTGTGGTGATGAACCAAAAGCAGTGTGTCAGCGCTCAGTCTGTACAGTTGGACCTGGATGCAGAAGTGATCTACCGCTCAGTGGGAGAGACCGCAGTGTTACCGTACACTGTTTTTGATTTCAGCGGCGACCAGCCCCCAAGATGGATTAGTTTGATCTCCAACACTGAACTACGGCAGGAAAACCACACTGTGCCTTCAGTGGCCCAAAACTACTCTCTGATGTTTTCATCTCTAACATTAAATCACTCAGGTTTATATGACTGCCAAACCTCTGTGGGGATACAAAGGTATCGTCTGGTTGTGTGTCCTGAATTTGTCCTGCCTGCTGTAGAGGTCTTCTCTGAGGGAGAGGATGTCACTCTCACATGCACAGACTTGGAAAAGGGCACTTGGCATCTTTGGTTCATCAGGTCCAACCGAACAGAAGGCAGAGTCGTCTGCTTAAAGTATAACCTGAGAGTGAGTAGGGTGAGCTGGCACCTTACTGGGAGTCTGGTTATCTCTGATGTCTCACAGAAAGACACAGGAGAGTATTGGTGTGCAGTTTTGGGCCCCGATGATCAGTGTGTGTCAACAACCAAAACTCTTGTAAAGTACAGAGAGCCTTTTGGGGTTCACTCCACCTTCTACAAAGTGAGATGCTCGGTGCTCAGCGCTCTGCTGCTGATGCTCTGTGCTGCTGTGGTCGCTGTGAACTGGAGGACCAGGAGAAGAGAGCAACTTTAAGCTCGGACGGTTGATATGCATGCGCTCATATCCTCACTGTCTTTAATACGATGTGTTATAGAACGGGGAAAAAACAACAGATGTTAGAAATCCATGCTGATAAAACCTTTAAACTTAAACACAAAATACAGAAAGTACAAAATGTAAAATGGAAAGATGGAAAGAAAAATGTACACTCAGTGTATGACATAATAATAATAATAATAATCATAAGAATAAGAATAAGAATAATGATAAGAATAAGAATGGTGATGGTTAAGTTTATTTTAACAATCAAAGATATAAAGTTTCATTTTTATTTTTACTTGGCTGGCCTTACAGCTTGGCTAATGACATAAAAAAATCAGTTAAAAAACATCTATTTAGGGCATTACTATAAGCTTAAAATATTAAATGAAATGGTCAAAGCTCTTGCAAATGACAAGGTAAGATACAATGTAAACCATATTTTTGTATGGTAAGAAAATATACACTCATTACATGAGATATAATAATAATAATAACAATAATAATAATAATAATAATAATAATAATAATAATGATGATGATGATGATGATGATGATGATGATGATGATGATAATAATAATTAATAATAATTATTATATTATTATTGTTGTTATTATTATTAGTGTTGTTCTTGTTGTCATTATTATTACATGTAAATAATAAATATATATGGTTTCATTTGTATTTTTTTGATATGGCTGGCCTGATTTTTTTTCTTCAGCTCAAAAAAAAAAACAAAAAAAAAAAACAAACAGTAAAATGACACATAATGGCTTTATATATAAGCTCAAAATATTATGATTCACTGAACTGTTACATAGCCCATGTGTTTGAGTGCACTCTCTCTTCATCTGTCTGTCTCTCACATGCACCCACACTTTCACATGTGTAAAAAAAAAAAAAAAATTATGTTAAAAACTCTCTTTTACATTTTTTTTTTTTTAAAAAACTTTGTTCTTGCATACTTTTGTCAAAGTTTATACTTTCAGGTCTGTGCTCATGTTTTATTCTTTAAATAATTCTCTTTCTTGCGTGATCAAAAACATGGATCCAAACCCATTTTGTAGTTTTCTATTAATCAATAGCAATTAGAAAAAAAGTTCTATTATTTTTGTAATCGAAAATGTTCTGAGGCTAAATTCTGCCGCTCATCCCTATATTTTAATGTAAAAGTGCAAAAAAAAAAAATGTTGTCCTTAAACTGAATGAAATATCATGATAAATGATCATAATCTCAGTACTGATAAAAAATAATCAGTTATCATTTTGGACTTCATGGTGCAGCCCTAATATCTTGTAGTTTTGTGTTGTTGTGGATATGTGTGATTTGGGCTGCTCCCTGACACAAAGACGGACGCTGATCTGTTATATGATATCGTTTTTAATATTTAAACATAAATATTTCAGAAATTAATCTTTGAGATGGCTTTGACCTCAAGTTATGTTTTTTAAAAAAATCATTTCACTGATTTTTATATATGAAAGAAACTGAGTTGCCTTTTATGCATCCATAATTCTTGTATCTTGCTGTGATGTCAGTGTTATATTTATTGTTGCTATACTCTGGTCTATATCAGTCAATAATCAATTGTGTATATAATAAAGATGAAGCTTGGAATTCAGTTTTTCATCCATTCATTAATTCATATTTGATTTATTCGCTTATTTCAGTGTATAACTCCCAGAACAATAACAAAAACCCACGATACACTTTTTTTTTTCTCATAACACATTTCATGAACAAACAGGAGCAGGAAGAAAAAAAACAAATAATAACTGCACCTTTCTTACGAATAACAGAAGCTGCTGTAAATACAGACACAAATGTTGATCTATATTTGCCTTTTTCACAAATCATATTTAATTTAGCAATAACAACAGAAAGAATCAATTATAGTCCTCTTAACATTACTGTCACTCAGAGTTCATAATGTCCCATTATTTTTTCTTAATATTTGAGTCATTATCCAAAAAAATCCACAGTTTGACTCCATATACTGAAACACAAATCTGCTTTAATGCAGTGCGAGCGAACTGACTTTTGAACAACCTCTGTAGTTTTTCGGGCAATAATCGGTTTCTGGCTTTAAACATGACTAATAATGTTTTTGAATCAACTAAATGTTTGAATTTCATCACACACGAGGTGATAAACAGTCTGTTTATACGTTCTTTAACATTAACACTGTTAATAAGTCATACTGCTCTTTTCTGTAACACATACAGGGGTTAATTATTAGTCATATTACTGTTTTGACTGTGGTTTCTGATCTTAATTATTATAAGCAATACATTTCCTGGAGTGCAAAATGTTTCCTGTCATATTTAAGAGCAAATTAACAACATTCACAAATATCAGTTTGATTTGTACCTGTGCTGCTGACTGCATTTCACTGCATCTCATTACTCAGTATTACTCCATGCTGCTTTTTATCTTTTTTTGTTGTAAAAGGGACGCACATGCAGGTGAAAGAAATGCAGTTCTCTAATTGCATAAAATAAAATAAAATAAAATCTGAAGTGTGAACACATACAATACTCACACTGAGGCCAGGAGCTTTTTCTAGGAGCTTCTTTATTTTCTGAACTACTGTAGGAGATACTCTTGGTTTAAAGAAAAGGGTTCGAGGAATGGCAGCTCTGTGTGCTTTCAACTCTCCGTTGAACAGAGAGCGCCATCAAGTGGGCTCAAAAAATAATAAAGAAAATGGCTCATGAGGCTTCACTTGGCCATTACAGAATAGCAGATTCACTTGAGAAAAAAGCAGAGAATATCAGTAAACTGGATTATTGCTCCCAAAGATTAGATTTGCCACCTTAAACCATCTTTCCTACACACAGTTTTATAAATGAGGCCTCAGGACTGCGTCTCAGAGGTCCATTGAGATAGCTGTCATGAAGTATGAGGTCTGAGGGTTCCTGAACAAGAACCATTTAGAGATTTTTTAAAAGGATTTGCAGCAAAATGCAAAAATTATTTTACGCCTGATCCTGCGCTCCAGGACTGATGATGCCTCCAAGAATGCAGGGATGGAGGCAAATGAGCAGAGTGTACCATATTGCCACCACTACCACCTGCTGGTCAGTCAGAGCACTGAGCTTCTCTGGTGTTCATGTCCATTAGATTCACCCTGACTGTCTGAAAGGATGCAGCCTCTAAACAACACGTTTGATGCTTTGGCGAGCGCCCTGAATGACATCTGTGCTGACTTTGAAATGCAGGGGAGATTCTGAACTACAGACAACGGCCGTACTGTGTAAAAGCTTTTCAATTTTGGGAGCAGACAAGAACAACAACACAGTTGGAAGTGATAGTGATGCATTTCAAGCAGGAGAGGATGAAGAGGATCAGAGCTGTGCACGAGCTTTCTGTGAAGCTGAGCACACCTCTACCTGCCTCAGAAGCCTGTAAAAGCTGTTCGGCATTGCAGGACTTTTCTTCAGCCCAAGAAAAAGTGAGACTGAATTCTTGCAATTTTGAAAACCAACCTCTTTTGAAGATGAACAGCAAACTTTGGGTTAATACTGTAGGGAAGGAAGGGAGGAAGTAAGGAGGGAGTGAGGGACGAACAGACGAGGGAAAGGATGGGAGCTAAAACTTGATTTTGGTCTTTAAATCATTTTAAGTTTTGACAACCTGTTTTTTCCTTTGAGCCTAATATGGGCTCCATTTCTAAAGTGGTGCACATGTTACATTTTGGTAGCACAGTGTTGCTCGGCCTGGATTTAAAACACACCCATTGTATTATTTTGCAGTGGGTCTGGTCTACTGTCTCAGCAAAAGGCAAATGAACACAACACATGAACGTTTAAGCTCAGTTTACTGTTTAAATATTTTAAAAACAAAAGTGCAAAAATTTACGCTTGTGCAACCCTCGACCTCTCCTAGTCCAAGACAGATAATCAGTGTCATTGCAGGTCTCTTGCTTTTTAAGTGCAACAGCTTTACAGACTTGGTGGCAGAGACTTGAGCAGATGTTTGCCTGCTCAGGGAGAGCAGACAGAGGAACGACACGTTTAAATAACCTGCAGAGTGAAGAGGCACACCCAGACACACCTGCCTCCAATCAGACCCCGACTCACAGCCACTGGCTCACAGCGAGTGTGAAGGCCTTCCACTTTACACACACACACACACACACACACGTGAACGTAAAACCACTCTCAACAGTATCAGTTAGTGTGATGGTGAGTCAGTGTGAGTGTGAAACTTAATGTTACAGGCATACCAAGTATCATCTATCATTTTAAGATTGGAGACAGGAGTCCCACAGCAGACATGGCAAATAATGATTCATAAATTAAAGAATTGTGACAGGAACAGCGAACCCCCGAGAAATGCACTATGAAACTACAATATTTAAAGGTACTTTGTAGGTAATCGTGAATTCACAGCTAACTTTCTACAATGTGAATCATTAGTTTTGTGCAGAGAAGAAATGTGCAAAGCTGCATGCCACCTGCGTTTGATTATGAATGAAATAGGATTAGCAGAAGGTGCCACCAGTAAACCATTATTATGGTGATTCTCACACTCACTGATGTAATTTCACCTTGAAATGGGTCCATAATCCAAGGATTAGACACATTAACAGGCCTAAAGTGGAGTAAACCTCATTTCCATGGCAAACTCTGACTCACGGGCGTGGTGTGATGCCAAAATGTTGTTGTGTTTAGTCCCTAAATGCTAAATTGCTATATGCTAAATGCTATATTTGGCCGAAACGTCAGTCTGAACTTGTCACATGGCGCCGTGGAGCCTATGATGTTTTAGGAATCCTGCGGGAAGCCGTTACCATGATGTCAACAAATGCACGTGGCGGAGGAATGAAGCAACATTGTTTCTTTATTTACACAACAGTGTGAACAGTCACGATGGCTGGGATTAGGCAGCAAAGTCATGAATGGTGTCATTTAGGCAAAATGTGTGCTCAAATTTTACACAGATGGGAGGAGGATATATAGTCAAGTCAAGTCAATTTTATTAATAAAGCCCATTATCACAAATCACAGTTTGCCTCAGAGGGCATCACAGCATACGACATCCCGCTGTCTTTATACTCTCACATCGACTACAGAAAAACTAAAAAAAGAAACCCTAAATATTTCATATTTCTAGAATGGTCTTCCATGCAGAGTCTCATGTTTGTACTGTGATATAGTGTGTGGAGAGGCTCATTGAAATCACTGACCAGTATAAATACTCATCCTGCTGTACAGACATAGACACAGTAAACCATTCAACACAAGTTGAGTTGTTGTGATGTAATTACTTTTCATTTGATGTGAAAAATTATTCAAAGTCAATGAGACGTAAAGTGTTCTGCAGTCTATCACAGGAACTGGCATTGTTTACTTCCCTCCAACACATCATTTGCTCTATCTCGCAGTCACAATTATTCTCTCTGTCTTACTGTCATACACATTTCACAACAGTGTATCACAGCATGCCTCATTTAACTAGACAGCAGCGTGCGCATGCGTGTGTGCAATCCCTTATGTTTCTGGTGCTGCATTGTGTTTTTTGTCTATTTGTTCTCATTTGCTTGTCAGTTGGTGTTTGGATGCATCTGTTATAAGATAAATCTACCTCATGTTGAACTATACTTAAAAAAAAACCATTATGTTCATTCTTTTATACCCCATTTACACCTTGTATTAACGTGATGTGTGTGTGGAATACGATTCCTTGAGAAACTCAGTGATGCAAATTCTTTAAACCAAAGTATCATTTAATCTATAAAGCTCAATGGGGCGCACTGTGTTTTGCACAGATAATTATTACTGTCACACGACGTATTCACGCTGTGGACACGTAACTTGATTTGATGGTGCAGAATTGCAAAATTGAGAAAGAGAGACAAAACAACGAAGGGTACAGATAAACGACAGGCCAGAAAATGTGTAAAAGCTTCAGAAGTTTGGGATATTTTCAAACTCACACAAACAGTAAACTCTGTACACTTAACAGTGAACTAGTTTAGCATGATAACACAACGTCATCGCTTCAGGAGCTATTATGTTAACATCAGCATTAATATGAGTATAGATTCCAGGTTTGTCTCTGGAGTTAGCGTTCGCTCCCCTCCCGAGAAAGTAGTCCCCGAGTGGCAGGGAGTGAGACAACATGTATATCTGTAATAGATAAACACACACACACACGCTCCGTTTTTTTGACTGCTGTTGATGTTCTGCGATGGTACAACTGCGATGTCAACAAATGCACATGGTGGGATGACACTGTTCGTGGTTATGTTTAGGGAACACGAGCGCATGGCAACCAACGTGAACACCGGACTCCTGCATGTAGGGTTGCTTGGACCCATTTACCGCCCCTTCTGCCCGCCCTTATATGGCATTGTTACCGGCAGCGTTTCAACTTGATGTCATTCTGTGGCGTATTATGCAGACATGGCAGGCGCCATCCATCCGTTCTGTGGTGTATAATAACATGATAAGACTGGTTCTGTTCGGCCGCACTTTTAGCTTATCCTGTTCAGGGGTGTATTGTGCAGTTTCTTCTGGCGTAAGGATCGTATGCCAACAGCTCTGTCAAAGCGACATTTGATGACTTTGGAATAAAAATGAGCTGGTAACTGAGGATGAAATAAAGTTTGTGTTTTATCTCCAAATGTACAAACAAAAAGCGTCCTGATGTGAACCTTTTGTAACGTTTAGAATTTGTGGATCGGTATATAAACACACGTCATGTGATCATCATGGTTGTTATTATATGGGCTGGGCACAGAGTTGTGTAGGACACGTAAAGGCCCTGAAAACATGTATTCTTAATCAACTTCGCTATGTGTGACGGGGTCTGACATGAGCCCCAAATTTTCTGCCAAAAATAGAACAAATTTGGTTATTTCATGTCAGTCGTTGTGTCACATACGTCCAAACATCATAATTAAGTTTAGAAAAAGTTGATGATATTTGTAAGGTTTTATGCTTATGTTACCAGCACTGTCAGTCAAATCCAGTCAAATCCAATGAACCCAATGAAGGATAAGCTGCAGTTTGGAGTCTATAACTCTTCACAAAGAAAACTAAAGATTGCTTAGACATGAACACTAACTTTAACAGGCTATGAATCAGTCAATCAATGTGTAACTGTAAAGGAAGCATGGTCACATCAGCCAGACCACATGTTAGAGGTGATCTGACCCATTTAATCTCAACAAGAAATGACATTTGTCCAGTTTGGCCACATTCAGATGGAATTATCCAGACAGCATGCCAAGATGACATTTGATATGTTTACACAACAACAAGGGAATTGTGCTCAATTCAAGTGAAACAAACATGAAATCTGAAGACATAATGGCTCTGATGAAAACAAGGATGATGTATTTGAAGAAAGCCTCCTCCTCTGGTGTACCCTGAACACATTTACAGTGAGACATGACCCTGCAGTGTTCACCTTCATCCACCTGATGGCAGTATGACTCCAGCTCTGAAGCCTCCACCAAATCCTCCCTCTTTGTTCTCCTGCCAATTTCTCCTCTTCTGCTGCCTTTTTTTTCTTACAACATCTGAGAGGAGAGAAAAAGAGAATAAAAAAAAAAAAGTATCCCCGGGTTAAAATAAATAGCCTTTCACAGTTAATTTAATTGACTATTTTGTACAAAATCGAGGTAATTCCGCCTCGGCTGCAATAGCAAACAAGAATAGCATTGCCTTGGCAATCAGTTACCACGCAAACAGAGAAAGGCTTTAATCTGCTTCTATCACAGAGGAGCCACGGCTGAAGTTTGTTCAGACACTGTGAGGCACCTGTTTTCTTAATTGTTGTAACATCTCTGCAGAGAAAAAAATACACTCTCAGCGGAGCAAGGGATAAAGGGAACAATGTAAAAATATTTAACATTCACAGAGAGGAGTTCGAGAACAGCAGTGAGTGAAAGACAGAATGATGAGTGCAATGACATATATCTAAATATATGTTTTGTGTCCCTGTTGCGTCATGCTAAATCAATCAATTTGACATCAATTTGACATCAATTTGAATGTACATTTTAAGAAAGCTTCCTCAATCATTATGTTTCTATGAAAAAATAATGTAGGAGAAAAACCTCATAATGTAGGAGAAAGACTTGGAAAAAATGTCTAAAAGGAGGCTTCCTTTATCAGGGGCCATTATGTTTTGACACAATGAATAAATAAATAATGTAGGAGCAAAACCTTACAATGTAGGAGCAAAGAATAAAAATGTCGGAGCAAAATCTCTTGGAAAAAAATGTCTAAAGGAAGCTTCCTTTATCAGGGGCCATTGTGTTTTGACAAAAAAAAAAAAAAGTAGGAGCAAAACCGTACGATGTAGGAGAAAAACCTAAAAATGTAGGAGAAAGACCTCTTGGAAAAAATGTCTAAAAGAAGCTTCCTTTATCAGGGGCCATTATGTTTTGACACAATGAATAAATAAATAATGTAGGAGCAAAACTTTACAATGTAGGAGAAAAACCTCTCGGGAAAAAATCGCTAAACAAATCTACCTTTATCAGTGGCCATTATGTTTTGATGAAATAACAATCTAGGAGCAAGATCTTTTGGAAAATGGCTATAGGAATTATTATAATCTTTAACTTTCAGGGAACTTCTTAATAAATTTGATCATTTTTGGTCAAAGGCGTGAAATGCTTGTTATTTCAAAGGTTCGGGGTTAAGGTCAGTGTCCAAAAGTGGCTCCTATCCTCCACTTTCTAACTTCTTCATCATGTTTCTCTCTTGCTGGCGAGACACATATGTGGGTGTACACAAGTGTGTGTGCGTGCGTGTGTGTGTGTGTCCCTCAGTGTCTGCCTGTGAAACAGAGAGCATGTCCGTTGGAGGTGTTGCTGTTCTCGCCTGTCCTGCTACCTCCAGCTGCGTGTCTACCGCCCCCCGCAGGCCGGCAGAGGTTACCCCATGCTGACCTGTTTAATTGTCTGCCTGTCCCAGGGCCCACCAATGAGAGTGTGTGTGCGTGTTCCCGCTGTGTCGAGGAGGACAAGGGCGACAACACACGCACATGCACACACATGAGAAACGCACAAAGGGTAAGAGCATTAAAACACAAACAAAACTACACAGTGTCTCTGTCAGATGCTGTCAGGCACACGTTGTAAGTGTGTGTCCCATTAAAATGTGCTTATATCAAGGAGTTTCTCTCAAGTCTGCCTGTTGTTTTGAGCACGCAGCACGAAGTGCACACATCCCACCCACAGATTTAGGAACTGTCGCTTCACACCAGTAACTAGAGAAGTAACCAAGTAACTAGGGAGAGCCAAGACTGCACAATGCTTGAAATATGGTATTTTAATGATAAGAACATTTAGTAGTGTTTATGCTGCATCTGGATATTTTATTTTTTTTCAAACTAAACTAATCATCAACATATAATCATGCAGTTGAACTGAACATCTATATCCAGTCTGGAAACATGAAAAATCTGCCACATACTAAGCTCCAATGATTTAACTGTGTCACCAACTTTTTCAGTGCACATGCCTTGAAACGTCCACAGAGAGACAATACTAAGGTCAAATCATTAAAGCTTATATATGTCATGTATCCCATCTGTTAAATGGTTAAAATGATTTGAAATGTTGCAGGGTTGCTCTGAGCTGATTTGCGCATTTGTCTTTTAAAAATTTAACAATTGGTAAAAGTGTTTTAGCAGTTGAAATAGCTAGAAGACAGATTCTTACAATAATTGGGCAACCAGTTACACAAAAAACAATACGACCGACTGGAACCAAACACACACACACACACACAACTCTTTTTTTTAAAGCTAATTTGAGAATAATAAATATAGTTTTACAGGACTTCAGAAAAATAGTGTTATGCAATACAAGCACCATGAACACAGCATATACTGCCTAATTCTTTAACACCAAGGAAAACAGCTAAATGTGTTTCATACACTGGTTTATCTGTGGTCATATGGACGTCTTGTTAAATTATTTGATTGATGGAGCAAAACCTGAAAACCCAACACCTGATAAATTTGCTTCATTATTTCTGAGACCAGGTAGTGTCTGCGAGTTTCACTCGGACATACTGTCCATTAGACGAGAATGGGATGACATGTTTGTTTAACAAAGGACAGTGTGAACGCTAACCAAACTAAAAAATGCGACATCAAGGAAGTCCGTGTGGGCATGCACCTCTTTGTTCGTGTTCTCTCAGGTGTTATAAATAGTTCTCACACCCAGTGTTTCATTTGACTGGACTGCTGTTCAGGTTTGGATTGGATTGTCAGGATTGGGTCTACTTGATGCCAGTTCTACTGGTATTTTGATCCTTACATTTATCTGTTGTGATGATCCATTTGTCGGGTTTTGCCCGAGCCCCACGCACCCAACGAGGAAGATGTGGTGGGACAGCACCTCCCCGGCTGGGGGCTGGTGAGAGTTTCCTAATGAAGTCCAAAGATCTCTCCCACTGCAACCGCTGGTGCCTTACGCTTTATGCAAATCAAGCCCCGGCTTCTCACCAGTAGCTGCAGCTCCTCATGTTGGTGTCATTACGGTAGCACGGTGGCCTCTTCAGAGTGTTGGCCCGCACGGTGTTTATTGGGTTGTTGCCCTGGCAACAGGTCACCTCTCTCATCATCTCCAGCACGTCAAAGGGGAAGCCAATACGCTTTGTGTTGACGAAAACACAGAAGCTGCTGATGTGATCCTCCCCTCAAGTCAGCCATCATCCTACGCCTGCTCCAGTGTTGAGGTCTTTGTTGGATTGCTTTTTGTCAGGGACCTCCCCCTCGACCTTACTGCCATGGGTGACCCTAACAGGAGCATCGCTGCAGACGGCATCGCTCTCAGGAGCCCAGGAACACTCAAGCTTCTCCACTACCAGAAAATGACAATCCACAGAGAAGAATCCGTCTGTCGCAGACAGACGTCTGTACTGTATACTTTGTCAGAATTGTGTAGATGGATTGATAATTTAGCACAGATTAGGAGCCTTAATTTTTGTCTGGTATAAAATACAACGACAAGACTTTGCATTATCTCCATTGTGGCTGCACTATGATCAGATCTTTTTTATGAAAATCAGTTAAGAAGG
This sequence comes from Plectropomus leopardus, assembly GCF_008729295.1. Lineage (NCBI taxonomy): Eukaryota > Metazoa > Chordata > Actinopteri > Perciformes > Serranidae > Plectropomus > Plectropomus leopardus. Next base: position 1,687,324 of record NC_056467.1, on the reverse strand, counting down.
GCTTGTGGATACAATGCATCATGGTGAGTGTCAGGCAACGCCACCTTAGCTGGAAAAAGCCAGATTAAGTGACTTCACAACTTGCAGAGTGGATCATTTTCTTAATAAAATGGTTAAGGTGTATAGATTGCATTTTCACATTTGAGATCTGATCACAGTGCAGACCAGACCACAGATCTGCCCAAACCGATCACAATACAAACGCATACAATGTGAACAAATACAATGTGCTCTGCATGCATTTACACCTGCGTTAATAAGATCTTTGTTTTTCCTGCTCCAGATTGGATATTAAGATCAAACAGATCAAAACTAAACGCTTTAAAAACAGTTTTGTTCCAGCTGCCATCACACTGGTGAACAAGGAAAATTGCACTTAATTGTTTTTATTGGAATTTATTACATATTTAACATTTTGTTGTCTGTGGTGTCTAATAACTGTGTTAAATAGATGCACTTTGTACTGCAAACCAAATGTAGGTACGGACACAAATAAAGTAATCTGAACCTGAACCTATATTAAAGGTAGATGTAGATGATGTCAAGGAGACAGGTGTCCTTGTCCTAGTAAACAAGTACCGCGGGAGAATCGATTTATTGATGGAAGTATGATCGACTCCGTTACGTTAGGTGGCGATTCCCTCTTTCCGCTAGTTGCTGTTGGACCTTCTTCCAGTTGACCCATTATGTCACATACCAAAAAAGATAGCAAACGGCAAACGAGCTGCACGAGTTGCATGTTGAATGGTGAAAATATAACTAATTTTTCAGCGCTGTACATTTCGAGCATACTCTACACTTTGCTTTTATACTTTTTTAACCTTTTTGTTTCTTTCCCAGATTCCTTCCATAAATTTATGCTGTTCAACGTCCGAGTCAAAGCCTGGCGCAGGGACTGTGAAGCATGCACACAACGCCTCGGACAGTTCAGGTCCGATTGAGGCGTACACTTGAAAGATTAAATCGACCCCCAACCGCATTATCTTGTTGTGTTAGTCTAACTTTGAAAAATGAAACTAAATGATTTCAGTTGGACTAACATGTTTAAGTGCTTTTTAAAAGCCCAGTTTTAGTCAAACTAACATAATAATTTGACTTTTTCTGACATCATGTAAACACACTGACTGTTAAGGCTTTATCTGTCACTTTAAAATAATCTGTAGATTATTAAGACAACTGAATTTTCAGATCTACAAAAACACCTTTCCAATTCCACAGCAAACACAACCGACTTGGCAGCAAATCAAGAAGAGAAATATATAGATTAATACGAAATCTATACTTTGTGTCATGGTGGAGGAGTGGATACTTTCCAGTGTGTCTGTGAAGTGAGAGCTGAGAGGGATTTCATAGTGTGCTCTCAGTCGCGGATCATAGATGCTCAGCCACCCCAGGGCAACACGGGGCATCAGGATGAACTACAGGCCAGGGGAGGGAGGCTGACATGTTTCTTAACTGTGTATGAGTGTGTGTGTATGTGTGTGTGATAGTGTGGAGATCATGGGTGTGTGGGGGCTATTAGTGGGAGGTGTGTGACTTGGGGGGTGGTAGTGGTTGCGGTAGGGTGGATACTGAGGGATGGTGTGTGAGTGTGTGTGTGTGTGTGTGTGTGTGTGTGCCTTTGCACTTCCATGCCAGCCCCCAGGCCGGCCCCATAGTAATTACACACTCCAGTGGCTGGACTGGGAGGGAAATTGAAGGCCTGGGCAGGAGGCCCCAGCTGCCTCACTCTCCCTCCCCATCAGCCTGCTGCTGATTGAGCTTGCCTAACACACACACACACACACACACACACACACACACACACATATGTACACTCTGAGATAGCCATGCCCGCACATGCACACTTTCGCTCTATTTCACTTTTGCATACACAAGCACTGTCTCACTATTTCTCTCTCTCCCTCTCACACACACACACCAATCCTCAGAGGAAATTCTGCTTTGTGTTGCGGTAATGAGATTCTCACACACCCGGCCTTATTTACCAGCCCAGGCCAATAAAGGGCGGGACTGAGAGGGTGAGGGCTTGGTGTTCATGCGTGTGCACAGTGTGTGTGTGTGTTTATTTGAAGGTGG